>NW_024055891.1:0-153922 GCF_902713615.1 Scyliorhinus canicula | reverse complement strand
CAAAGATGGTCAAATATAATGAAGATATCTTAAGTCTCTGACCTGTGACTTAGAGGCTTAACTGAAAAAAGCTTTGAGAAAGAATAAACGGTCTTCCTGATGGAGAAACAGGAAAAGCCAGTGTGGGAATCCAGGCTCAATGTTGATTTGCAATTACCCCTCCTTTCTTCTACATGAACGGTATTTAGGCTGCAGCATGTTACACACCAAAACACAAAGAGGTCAAATATAATTAACATATCATTCTTAAATCTCTGACCTGTGAAGATATTTGATTGTGTTTAAAAGCTGACTGTGGTCAATCTCACAATGAACACAAGGGCACTTGTATTACCCAGTGACACGATTTAGTTTCTCTGTCAGTCACGTTTGCTGTTTTATATATTTGTTCTATATTTCAGAGTCTCGATTTCAAATCAGGACATTACTTTCAAATAATAATATGTTTGGAGTAATGGAACATTTCAAAAAATAAATTTAGAATACCCAATTCATTTTCCCAATTAAGGGGCAATTTAGCATGGCCAATCCACCTACCCTGCACATGGGGGTGAAACCCACGCAAACAAGGGGAGAATGCGAGAACTCCAGACCCTGCGCCGAGAGGCAGCAGGGCTACCACGGCGCCACCATGCTGCCCTGAGTAATGGAACATTACATGATTGAACAGAAAGCATCTGTGGGGGCAGCACGGTAGCGTTGTGGACAGCACAATTTCTTCACAGCTCCAGAGACCCAGGTTCGATTCCGGCTTGGGGCACTGTCTGTGTGGAGTCTGCACAACCTCCGCGTGGGTTTCCTCCGGGTGCTCCGGTTTCCTCCCACAGTCCAAAGATGTGCAGGTTAGGTGGGTTGGCCATGATAAATAGCCCTTAGTGTCCAAAATTGTCCTTAGTGTTGGGTGGGGTTACTGGGTTATGGGGAGGCTGGTACAGGAATCGAACCGTGCTGCTGGCCTGCTTTAAAAGCTAATGATTTAGCCGAGTGCACTAAACCAGCTATTTTGTAGTCTTGTCAATTGAGCCATCTGCGTACTGCCCAGGTTCCTCTTCCTGTTTAGATCCATTCCGATCTACATCCCCAAGGCCTTTTTCAAAGCGCTGGACAAACTTATCATGGCGTTCGTATGGGGGGGTAAAAATGCTAGGATCCCAAAGAAGGTCCTACAAAAAACAAAATCCAGGGGGGGGCTAGCCCTCCCGAATCTACAATTCTACCACTGGGCGGCAACAGCCGAGCGAGTAAGGGGATGGATCCAGGAGCCAGAAGCCGAGTGGGTGCGTGCGGAGGAGGCCTCCTGCATGGGAACCTCCCTCCGGACCCTCGCCACGGCAGCACTCCCATCCTCACCCAAAAAACACTCCAGCAGCCCAGTGGTGACAGCCACCCTCCAATCCTGGAACCAACTACGGCAGCAATTTGGCCTGTACAAAATGTCGGACAAGGCTCCCATCTGCAACAACCATAGGTTCAAACCAGCACTGACTGACGCCACCTTCAAAAGGTGGAGACAGGACGGGGGGACACTGACAGTCAGGGACGACAGGATCACAACACTGGACGAACTGACAGAGAAATTTGGGGGGAACGAGCTACGGTACCTGCAGCTCAAAAACTTCCTACGAAAGTAGACAAGGACATACCCACAACCGCCACGACAGACACTACTGGAAGACCTACTGGACGCAAGTATCCTAGAGAAAGGGAACTGTAGTGACATGTATGGCCGACTGGTAGATAGGGACGACACCGTACTGGACGCAACAAGAAGGAAATGGGAGGACGACCTGGGGATGGAGATAGGGTGGGGACTCTGGAGCGAAGCACTGCATAGGGTCAACTCCACCTCCACGTCCGCAAGGCTCAGCCTGACGCAACTAAAAGTGGTACATAGAGCCCACTTAACGAGAAACCGTATGAGTAGGTTCTTCCCGGAGGTGGAGGACAGATGCGAGCGGTGCCAAAGAGGCCCGGCCAACCACGCCCACATGTTCTGGTCTTGCCCCAGACTTGTGGAGTACTGGACAGCCTTCTTCGGGGCTATGTCCAAAGTGGTGGGGGTGAGGGTGGAGCCATGCCCGATAGTGGCGGTCTTCGGGGTTTCAGACCAGCCAGATCTATTCCTGGGGAGGAGGGCGGACACCCTTGCCTTTGCCTCCCTGATTGCCCACCGTAGAATCCTGTTTGGCTGGCGGTCAGCAGCACCGCCCAGAGCTGCAGACTGGCTGTCCGACCTCTCGGAATCTCTCCAAATGGAGAAAATCAAATTCGCCATCCGAGGGTCGGACGACGGCTTCCACAGAACGTGGGAGCCATTCATACAACTGTTCCGGGACCTGTTTGTGGCCAACGTACAAGAGGAAGAATAGTCGGGTGGCCAAGAATCAGGGGAAAATGGACGGGAATCGGGGGAGGGTAGCCGGGGGGGGTTACGGGCTCGTTATGGGGGTTTGCTGGCAAGCCATGGCCCAAAACCAAACTATAAATAAATGCCTATAAACATGTGCCTCGGCCATATTGGGGAATGTAAAATATGTATGCTGGCTAAAGGGGGCGGCCACAATTGTTGTTATGAAGATGCTTACCTGTAAATATTCATGCTAAATTTTTGTGTTTTCTTTTTTTTTCTCTAATAATTTGTAATTTGTCATATATAAACTATGAAAACTCAATAAAAAACATTTATAAAAAAAAAAATATTGAGCCATCTGCTGGGGTTCAATCCCAGCTCTGGGTCACTGTCCGTGTGGAGTTTGCACATTCTCCGCGTGTTTGCATGGGTTTCGCTCCCACTACCCAAAAATGTGCAGATTAGGTGGATTGGCCATGCTAAATTGCCCCTTAATTGGAAAAAATGAATTGGGTACTCTAAATTCGGTATTCCTAGATTTATCTTTAAAATTTGAGACATCTGTCTCATTTAGTGTGAGGAAAGTTTGCACAAACTAATTTTGAAACTGAATATTACCGGGATGTTCAGGACGCAATGAGCAGGAAACAGATGTTCCCATTTTAACACAGTTCACATAGTAGCAGTTTGTTCATGTACAACTGAATTTAATGGGTTTACAGATGCAGATGAACAAATTTAATCACCATTTCAAACATGTCTAAATGTACAATAAAAGCAACTTACTGTGGATGCTGGAATCTGAATCAGAAACACAAATACTGGACCCTCTCAGCAGGTCTGGCAGCCTCTGTGGAGAGAGATGGCAGCTGCCGTTCCGAGTCTGGGTGACTCTTTATCTAAGCTGGAGAACTGGAAATCGGGTCAGATTTATACTGTGGGGAGGGGGAGGGGAACATTGGGGCTGGATAGGGGGCCAGCGATAGGTGGAGGATGACTAAGATGCCTTGGAAGGAAAGACAAAGGGAATGAAAAAGGCGGTGATCAAGGCTAAGAAAGGTGCTGATGGCGCATTAAGAGATGAGAATGTGTTAATGGCAGAACAAAGGTAAGCAGGGAGGCAAAGGTCAGGAGGAACAGGGAGCAGATTGCTCAGCTGGGGGGGGGGGGGGGGCAATGGTGGGGGGAATTTCACTTATTCGAAACATTATTGACCTCACTCGTCTAATTTGCAGCTGAGTTGTATCCTTGCTATTTGTTGTTCAATAGTTAAGCGAATGCATTACCATACACCCGCAAAATTTCAACTGATACCCTGCAAAATACTCTGTGATGGAGAATGGCAGGAATCGCAGTCAGAGTTCACACATGTTAATTCTGAATGCTTTTCTAATGTGCTGACATTTTATGATTCTAATATCAGATCGATTTCTCCGCCAATTGTCTAAGTTTTCAGTTGGATAGCACTCTGACAATAGAAGGGTCTTCAGTGCAACAAGGACGCACAGTTTACTATTCTCGGTCAGTGCGCTAAGCGATGTTCCCTGTTTCTGTGGTGTAGGGATTATCATGTTTTCTTTACACACATTAAGGCTCTCGGTTTAAACCCGCATAGAAACATTGCCAAACCCCATTGGTTTCCGTGTGTGGAAAAGTTACATGATTGACATTTTCTTTATCCATTTACACCCACCCTGAATTGCCCTTGAATTGGGTCGCTGAGTGAATCTGCCGTGTGGAACCCCGGTGCCCAGAGCTTCAGCCTGGTTCTCTGCTTTACTGATCCAGAGCCAGTTACACTATTCACCCACCAGCCACTCCCCCAGTGAATCCACTGTCCAATATTACCTGGTCCAGAGCCAGTTACACTATTCACCCACCAGCCATTCCCCCAGTGAATCCACTGTCCAATATTACCTGGTCCAGAGCCAGTTACACTATTCACCCACCAGCCACTCCCCCAGTGAATCCACTGTCCAATATTACCTGGTCCAGAGCCAGTTACACTATTCACCCACCAGCCACTCCCCCAGTGAATCCACTGTCCAATATTACCTGGTCCAGAGCCAGTTACACTATTCACCCACCAGCCACTCCCCCAGTGAATCCACTGTCCAATATTACCTGGTCCAGAGCCAGTTACACTATTCACCCACCAGCCACTCCCCCAGTGAATCCACTGTCCAATATTACCTGGTCCAGAGCCAGTTACACTATTCACCCACCAGCCACTCCCCCAGTGAATCCACTGTCCAATATTACCTGGTCCAGAGACAGTTACACTATTCACCCACCAGCCACTCCCCCAGTGAATCCACTGTCCAATATTACCTGGTCCAGAGCCAGTTACACTATTCACCCACCAGCCGCTCCCCCAGTGAATCCACTGTCCAATATTACCTGGTCCAGAGCCAGTTACACTATTCACCCACCAGCCACTCCCCCAGTGAATCCACTGTCCAATATTACCTGGTCCAGAGCCAGTTACACTATTCACCCACCAGCCACTCCCCCAGTGAATCCACTGTCCAATATTACCTGGTCCAGAGCCAGTTACACTATTCACCCACCAGCCACTCCCCCAGTGAATCCACTATCCAATATTACCTGGTCCAGAGCCAGTTACACTATTCACCCACCAGCCACTCCCCCAGTGAATCCACTGTCCAATATTACCTGGTCCAGAGCCAGTTACACTATTCCCCCACCAGCCACTCCCCCAGTGAATTCACTGTCCAATATTACCTGAATATAATAACTTTCAAGCATGTGTCATTCGCTCTGACATGTACCTCAAAATGCATTCAGGATTAGCTGAAAATTGCCGGCACACTGAGCAGGATCACAGATGCTCCTATTTTGACTCGGCACAAATATCAACAGTTCGTTCAATGGCGCCAAATGCAGGTCAGAGGCTGGGAATCCTGCAGCGAGTAACTCACCTCCTAACCCCACAAAACCTGACCACCGTCTACAAGGCACATGTCGGGAGTGTGATGGGATACTCTCCACTTGCCTGGATGGGTGCAGGAACTCACCAAAGTCATCTCAGACAGAACCTTTCAAACCCAAGACCCCGACACCCTGAAAGTTTCCTTCCAACAACTCCCCATCCTGACCATTTTCACAGTAACTTAATTGCATTGTTAATGTAAGACTACTTGTGACAATAATTAAGATTATTATTACTTGGAAATATATCGGCTGTGCCTTCACTGTCATTGGGACATAATCCTGGAACTCCCTCCCTAACAGCACTGTAGATGTACCTACACCAATAGACTGCAGCGGTTCAGGAAGCAGCTCACCACCACCTTCTCAAGGGCAAAGAGTTCTGGGCAATAAATCCTGGCCTCCCCAGTGATGTTCACATCCTCGAATGAATAGAATGAAACAGACACACAGCTGCCTGAATCCACCATCATGGAGTCACCTGGATTAGTGAATAGAGATAAGTGAATGTCCACTCACCCAGTCAAGCTTTTTGAAAATGTCTCGATTTTCTCGGGAACGTATTGATTCTCTGCAGTGTGACCTCAGCTTCTCAAACCAAACCCAACGTGAACCGATCCTGCTGTCTGCACCGGAAAGAAATGAACAAAACGTGCTGCTGGCCAATAAGAAACAACATCAAAGGGCTCGTCCGGGATTTGAACCCGGGACCTCTCACATTTCCATGCAGCATAAACCCCGAAGCGAGAATCTTACCCCTAGACCAACGAGCCGGTTAGACGGTGCTGATTGAAGCAAAATATGCTTTTATCGCCATCCACAGCCACTCACACATCTGCAGAAAATGCCGGGTAAACTCAGGCAGTCAGGCAGCATTTGTGGACATGGAAACAAAATTCATCTTTCACCTCCTTGACCTTCCATTGAAACCGGGAAAGGCTAGAAATATAGAAAATTAGAAGCAAGTGAAATCCCGGATGGAGGAAACAGAGCAACGGGAAAGCGCTCTGATAAGGGGCAAGTCAGGAGAGATTAAATGGCCTTGGCTTCCCTGGGCCACAGGGTGAGGTTAGCATCAAATCAGAGAATAATGACAGCACAGAATGAGGCCGTTCGGGCCGCTGTGTCTGTGCCAGCTCTCTGTTAGCGCAATGGAAGAAACAATGAAACAAAAGATATGTCTGGAGGAGCTATCGATGGCATATTGATCAACAACTACCGCCCGGACACAAAGAACAAGTGGAAACAAGATTGAAACCCAAATCTGAGATGTAAGGACACACAAAATGGGTGCAGCATTTACAGTGTGAAACTGCTGAACACACACTGAGTGTGAAAGCTGTATTGAGCACAGTGGAAAGATGCGCTGCTGTTCCTCGAGTGTCTGTTGAGCATCTTTCGAACTCTGCACATGTGCTGTATCATTCCAGAAAACAGAATATTCAGTTTCACAGAAGTTTATTTCGTATGTTTGCCTGATGGCAATGTGGAATTCGAAACACAAACAGACCAGCCATGGTCTCAGTGAATAGCAGAACAGGCTGAAGGGACCGAATGGCCGACTTCTGCTTCTATCGCATCTGTTTGTATGTGCTACCGTGTGTGTATCATGCTATAAAACAATCCAGTTAGTATCACAGAATCAAATGTCGTCTGTTTGCATGATGGGAATGTGGAATTCGAAACACAAACAGAGCAGCCAGCTTATTGAACAGTAAGAAGTCTTTCAACACCAGGTTAAAGTCCAATAGGTTTGTTTCCAATTACTAGCTTTTGGAGCACTGCTCCTTCATCGGGTGAATGAAGAGGTGGGTTCCATAACCACATATATCGACAGTCAGTGATGCAAGGTGATACAATGAATGCCAGTCTTTGTATCATTGACTGTTGTCTATATATCTGGTGGTACAACCCACCTCTTTACACACCTGAGAAAGCTCGTGTTTGAAACAAACCTGTTGGACTTTAAACTGGTGTTGGAAGACTTCTTACTGTGCCCACCCCAGTCCAACGGCGTCATCTCCCCATCTTATTGAATAGTAGAACAGCCTGAAGGGGCCGAATGGCCAACTTCTGCTTCTATTTCACCTGCTCCTATGTTTGAAAGCAGAGAGGAGCCATTGACTGAGACAGCACCTTAAGGTGAATATTATGGCGGGTATTTGATAAGGAGGAAACATGTGGTCATGTCGCCCTCTGGTGGACATGATCGGAACTTTACAGCGTTCGGACATTTGATGGAAACAAAAAATGAGAGTATTAGTTCCAGGGGAATAAATGCAGCAGGGGAAACAGAGCCTGCAGTTTGTCCATAAACATCACTGGCACCGACACCAGTTGAACGGGCAGGAAATAAAAGTTAGTTTTATCGGTGTGGTTCGTTGTTCGTTGTGCAACTCAGAGCGGGAAATACCTGCAGACAGTAAGGAGCTGGGAATTTCCAAACTTAAATTCATTCACTTGTTGTTTTATGTCCTGGTAAGTGTTACTCCAGCCTGGCCATTCACCAACTGCATTTCCCCACAAACAGATACTGGACACGATCCCACAACTGGCAGCTCATTCTTTCTGTTTTTCGGGGATGACCTCCCAGGCTGGGAACAGCATTGGTGTATTTTACATTGTCACCAAATTCAACCCCGACTCCAATCCAATCCGCCGGAGGGGGGGGGGGGGGGGGGGGGGGGGGATCCTGAGAGAATTTCCCCCAGAGTTGTGAACCACTTTGGGATAAATAGTCTGTGTGACGTTTTGAACCAATTTGTAACAGTTTGATCTCGCTGTGGGCCAGTGGCGCAATGGATAACGCGCCTGATTATGAATTAGGAGATTCCAGGTTCGACTCCTGGCTGGCTCGTGGTAAACTTTTCGACATCAGTTTGCAAAGTCAATGAAAAATGCATTTTGAATAACTTTAACCCAATTCAGTTGATCGTTTAGATTATTAGATTTACTTTTAGTAGCCTTTTTGACAAATTCCAGTGTATTCTAAAGAGACAGAAACTGACACAAATCAGATGGCAGAAATGTTGGGAATGGCGGGGTTAGTGAGAGGGAGGAACTGAAGGAGATCAATATCGGTAGAATCATACAATCCCAACAGTGCAGGAGGAAACCATTCGGCCCATCGAGTCTCCACCAACCCTTGGAAAGGGCACCCTAACTCGACCCACACCCCTCGTAACCCAGTCATTTCGCATGGCCAATCCACCCAGCCAGCTTTGCCCTTTGAGCCATTGAATTCCTGACGTGTGACTGCTGATGGTGAGGACGCTGGAAAGTGGGGGAGGGGGTGAATTACTCTCCGCAGTATTCCCAGCCGGTCTTTTAGTGTTAATCAATTTAATATATTAACAGAGAGATTCCCAGCCTCTGACCTGCATTTATCACCATTGAACGAACAGTTAATATTTTTGACGAGTCAAAACATGAGCATCTATGTTCCTGCTCAGTATGCCGGCAATTTTCAGCACTTCTGCTTCTCCTGAATGCATTTTCCGGCATTTATGAGAGCAAATGACATTTGCTTTGTCAGATATTATATTCAGAGATAATAATCGAGAGCGGATTCACTGGGGGCGATAGTTGGTGTTGAGTTGTGTTATTGTCACTAAACTGGCAATGCAGAGAATCAGGCTGAAGCTCTGGGGACCGGGGTTCCACACGGCAGATTAACTCAGTTCAAGGGTTATTCGGGATGTGTGACAATGAAAATGTCAATTATGCAACTTTTCCCAAACACTTAATCGAATGGGATTTGACAATATTGTTACGTGGTTTCCAATCCAGGATTTTTTAAATGTAAAGTAAACATTCATTCTGCACTACACCACAGAAACAGGACACCGAGTTTGACCCGCTGACCGAGAACAGGAAAGCTGCATTCTTGTTGCACTGAAGACCCTTCTTTTGAGGAAGTCCAACTGGATTGGATTGGATTGGATTTGTAAAAGTATTTTTCTGCAAGCAGCTCAACAGATCATTCAGTACATGGTAGAAAAGGGAATTAAACAAAATTCAAGAAAATACATGAGAATACATAATAGGGCAAAACAAGATATACAATGTACTACATAAGCATTGGCATCGGATGAAGCATACAGGGTGTAGTGTTAATGAGGTCAGTCAATAAGAGGGTCATTTAGGAGTCTGGTGACAGTGGGGAAGAAGCTGTTTTTGAGTCTGTTTGTGCGTGTTCTCAGACTTCTGTATCTCCTGCCCGATGGAAGAAGTTGGAAAAGTGAGTAAGCCGGGTGGGAGGGATCCTTGATTATGCTGCCCGCTTTCTCCT
The DNA here is from genome assembly GCF_902713615.1 of Scyliorhinus canicula. Classification (NCBI taxonomy): domain Eukaryota; kingdom Metazoa; phylum Chordata; class Chondrichthyes; order Carcharhiniformes; family Scyliorhinidae; genus Scyliorhinus; species Scyliorhinus canicula. The sequence continues at coordinate 144,329 of NW_024055891.1, read as the reverse complement.
GGCAGCGGGAGGTGTAAATGGAATCAATGGATGGGAGGCAGGTTCGTGTGATGGACTGGGCGGTATTCACGACTCTCTGAAGTTCCTTGCGGTCCTGGGCCGAGCAGTTGCCATACCAGGCTGTGATGCAGCCCGATAGGATGCTTTCTATAGTGCATCTGTAAAAGTTGGTAAGGGTTAATGTGGACATGCCGAATTTCCTTAGTTTCCTGAGGAAGTATAGGCGCTGTTCTGCTTTCTTGGTGATAGCGTCGACGTGAGTGGACCAGGACAGATTTTTGGTGATATGCACCCCGAGGAATTTGAAACTGCTAACCATCTCCACCTCGGCCCCGTTGATGCTGACAGGGGTGTGTACAGTACTTTGCTTCCTGAACTCGATGACCAGCTCTTTAGTTTTGCTGGCATTGAGGGAGAGATTGTTGTTGTTACACCACTCCACTAGGTTCTCTTTCTCCCTCCTGTATTCGGACTCGTCGTTATTCGAGATCCGGCCCACTATGGTCGTATCGTCAGCAAACTTGTAGATGGAGTTGGAACCAAGTTTTGCCATGCAGTCGTGTGTGTACAGGGAGTAGAGTAGGGGGCTAAGTACGCAGCCTTGCGGGGCACCGGTATTGAGGACTATTGTGGAGGAGGTGTTGGTGTTCATCCTTATCGACTGTGGTCTATTGGTCAGAAAGTCGAGGATCCAGTTGCAGAGTGGAGAGCCAAGTCCTAGTTTTTGGAGCTTTGATATGAGCTTGGCTGGGATTATGGCGTTGAAGGCGGAGCTGTAGTCAACAAATAGGAGTCTGATGTAGGAGTCCTTGTTTTCGAGATGCTCTAGGGATGAGTGTAGGGCCAGAGAAATGGCGTCTGATGTGGACCGGTTGCGACGGTATGCGAATTGAAGTGGGTCAAGGCGTTCCGGGAGTATGGAGGTGATGCGCTTCATGATCAGCCTCTCAAAGCACTTCATTACAACTGACGTCAGGGCCACTGGGTGGTAGTCATTGAGGCACGTTGCCTGGTTCTTCTTTGGTACCAGTATGATGGTGGTCTTCTTGAAGCAGGTGGGGACCTCGGAGTGGAGTAGGGATAGGTTAAAGATGTCTGTGAATACCTCTGCCAGCTGGTATGCGCAGGCTCTGAGTGCATGACCAGGGATCCAGTCCGGGCCCATCGCCTTCCGTGGGTTCACTTTCAGGAAGGCCGATCTGACTTCGGAAACTGTGATGGTGGGTATGGGTGAATTATGGGCTGCTGGGGCACTCAACAGCGGTTTTGTTGGTTACCTGCTCAAACCGAGCATAGAATGCATTAAGTTCATCGGGGAGGGGTGCGTTGCTGCCAGAGATACTGCTCGGCTTCGCTTTGTAGCCCGTTATGTTGTTTAGTCCTTGCCACAACTGCCGAGAGTCTGTCTGTGACTCTAGCTTAGTTTGATATTCTCTCTTGGCATCTCGGATGGCTTTGCGGAGGTCGTACCTGGATTTCTTGTATAGGAGAGGGTCGTCTGCCTTGAACGCCTCAGATCTGTCCTTCAGTAGGGAGTCAATTTCGCGGTTGAGCCATGGTTTCCGCTTGGGGAACGTACGTACTGTTTTCTTTGGCACGCAGTCCTCCACACATTTGCTGATGAAGTCTGTGACGGTGGTGGCATACTCATTTAAGTTAGTTGCTGAGTTCTTAAATATGGACCAATCCACTGTCTCTAAGCAGTCACGTAAGAGCTCTTCTGTCTCCTCGGACCAGTACTGCACAACCTTCTTAGCTGGATTCTCCCACTTGAGTTTCTGCTTGAAAGCCGGGAGAAGGAGCACAGTCTTATGGTCTGATTTCCCAAAATGCGGTCTGGGGATGGAATGGTAGGCGCCCTTGATTTTTGAGTAGCAGTGGTCAAGAGTGCTGTCGCCCCTGGTGGGACAGGAGATGTGCTGGTGGAATTTTGGCAGTACACTCTTGATATTGGCTTTGTTGAAGTCTCCGGCCACAATGAACAAGGCCTCTGGGTATTCTGTTTCATAGTTGTTTATGACTATGTACAGTTCATCCAGCGCCTTCCTCACTTCTGCCTGGGGTGGGATGTAGACCACTGTAATAAAGGCTAAAGTGAACTCACATGGAAGATAGTATGGGAGGCACTTTATGGTCAAGTATTCCAGGTCTGGGGAGCAGTCGGTCGCCAGGGTCACCACATCCAAGAACCAGGAGGAGTTGATGAGGAGGCAAACCCATCCACCCTTCGCTTTGCCTGAAGATGCCGTGCGGTCCGCCCAGTGAATAGAGAAGCTTTCAGGTTGTATGGCACAGTCCGGTGAGGTGGGGGTGAGCCATGTCTCTGTGAAACAGAGCACACAGCAGTCTCTTACTTCCCTCTGAGAGGTAAGTCTGGCGTTAAGTTCATTCAGCTTGTTTTCAATCGCTTGGACGTTTGCCAGGAGTATGCTGGGGAGAGGGGTCTTGAAACCGCGTTCCTTCAGTCTAACCTGCAGACCGCTGCGTTTCCCTCACTTCCTCGGTCGGCGGCTGCTGCTGGATGATCCTGGGATCCGATGGGAGACGTCAGCCCTTGTGGAAGGTAGGTGGTTGCGTCTGGCGTGGTCCAGGGCGCTAGCAGGGTCCAGGGCGCTGTTTCGTTTCCGGGGTTGCGTCTGGCATTGTGGGAGAGTCTGGGACCAGAGGGCATAATCTCAGAGTAAGGGATCTCAAATTCAGGACAGAGATGAGGAGACATTTCTTCCATCAGAGGGTAGAGAATCTGTGGAATTCTTTAGCAGGGCAATCCTTCTTTATCTGGGAATCAAACTGTTGTTTAATTGTCCCGGCAGTTACCAGGCTGCCGTGAAGTCCTCCAGCTGCTATTTTAATGCCGACTTCAACAATCTATTTTAAGTAGGTTTCCATTAATTCATTGTGACTGTCACATGACCACATTTTCAGTCTGGAAATTTAAATAAGCTGCTTTACATTAAATCAGGAACATCACAGTTTTACACCAACCTCTGATTTGACAGCACATTTCCAGCATTCACCATTGTTCTTCATGACTCTGAACACAGTTGTAAAGGAGCTTCTGTTCCGTGTTGAGGAGCGCTGAACCATGGAAGAGAACAGTTGGGATATATTCCACTCACACCTCAGGATTAACCCACACGAGGACTTTGCTGTCAGTGAAGAGAGATGAGAAAGACCCAAGTGTGATTTGTCCCTCTCAGTGTGACCCTGAAGGACTGTGTCCAGGCTGAAGTTCTGTTCCTGCTGTATGATACTTCCCCAGATTGTCCTTTCTGAGCTCCAGACAGGTGATGTTAAACACTCAGGTGGGAAAGACAAAAATCTGCAACAACATTTCAAACCAAGCTTATTTATTTCACATTTATTCAGAATTTTAAACCTCATCAACAGATTAAGACTGTCACAGTGAAACTGATTCACTCCTGAACATGATTAACAGCATCAATAAAGGAAGAATCCAAAATTTGTCATCGCTTGTGAACTCGCTGGTGTGTTAGCAAGTGGGATGACTGAGTAAATCCCTTTCCACAGACATTACAGGTGAATGGCCTCTCCCCAGTGTGAATGTGATGATGTTTCAGAAGATAGAACATAGAACATAGAACAGTACAGCACAGAACAGGCCCTTCGGCCCTCGATGTTGTGCCGAGCCATGATCAATCTACTCAAACCCACGTATCCACCCTATACCCGTAAACCAACAACCCCCCCCTTAACCTTACTTTTTAGGACACTACGGGCAATTTAGCATGGCCAATCCACCTAACCCGCACATCTTTGGACTGTGGGAGGAAACCGGAGCACCCGGAGGAAACCCACGCACACAGGGGGAGGACGTGCAGACTCAACACAGACAGTGACCCAGCCGGGAATCGAACCTGGGACCCTGGAGCTGTGAAGCATTGATGCTAACCACCATGCTACCCTGCTGCCCCCAAGATAAGATGAATGAGAAAATTCCTTGGAGCAAATGAACGGCCTCTCCCAGTGTGAACTCTCTGGTGTGTCAGCAGGTTGGATGACTGACTGAATCCCTTCCCACACACAGAACAGCTGAACGGCCTCTCTCCAGTGTGAACTCGCTGGTGATTCAATAGGTTGGATGAACGAGTGAATCCCTTCCCACACACTGAGCAAGTGAATGGTCTCTGCTCACTGTGAACCTGCTGATGTGTCAGAAGGTTGTATGAACGTGTGAATCCCTTCCCACAGTCAGAACATGTGAACGGTCTATCCCCTGTATGAACATAGAACATAGAACAGTACAGCACAGAACAGGCCCTTCGGCCCTCGATGTTGTGCCGAGCAATGATCACCCCACTTAAACCCACGTAACCCGTATCCCAACAATCCCCCCATTAACCTTACACTACGGGCAATTTAGCATGGCCAATCCACCTAACCCGCACATCTTTGGACTGTGGGAGGAAACCGGAGCACCCGGAGGAAACCCACGCACACACGGGGAGGACGTGCAGACTCCACACAGACAGTGACCCAGCTGGGAATCGAACCTGGGACCCTGGAGCTGTGAAGCATTGATGCTAACCACCATGCTACCGTGAGGCCCCTAATGAAGCTGCTGGTGTATCAGAAGGTTGGATGAATTAATGAATCCTTTCCCACAGTCAGAGCAGGTAAATGGCCTCTCCCCAGTGTGAATTCTCTGGTGGTTCAGTAGGGCAGATGGACGGCTGAATCCTTTCCCACACACCGAGCAGGTGAATGGCCTCTCCCCAGTGTGAGCATATTGGTGTGTCAGTAAATCCTTTTTGTTTTTCAAGCTCTTCTCAGAGTCAGGACAGTTAAAAGATTTGTTATCAAAATGAACAAGCGTGCCTCGGCCATATTGGGGAATGTAAAATATGTATGCTGGCTAAATGGGGCGGCCACAATTATTGTTATGAAGATGCTTACCTGTAAATATTCATGTTAAATTTTTGTGTTTTCCTTTTTTTTTTCTCTCTCTCTAATAACTTGTAATTTGTCATATATAAAATATGAAAACTCAATAAAAAAACATTTATAAAAAATTTTAAAAAAAATAAAATAAAAAAATGAACAAGTTGATGCGTCTGCAGGTGGGATGACTGAATGAATCCTTTCCCACACAGGGAGCAGGAGAATGGCGACTAGGGGCTTTTCACAGTAACTTCATTGAAGCCTACTCGTGACAATAAGCGATTTTCTTTTTCTTTATTTTCTTCTGAAACACTCTCATTCGGGTGTGTGTGTGTCTCGGTGCTTTTCCAGTCACACTGATCTTTCAAATGTTTTTCCTCAAATGGAAGAGACAACCATTTCTCCTTCCAGTTTCAAAGACTGATGATATTCAGCTCCTGATGAATCGAGTGGCTGTCAGATCTCGATGTTTGGTTTTGAGTTTTCTGTCGGCCAATCCTCCACTTCCAATATCCTGTAAAAGGAGTTTACAAAAGCCATCACTGTCAGTCCAGGATAGAAATTCTGAACAGACAATTCCTGTTTCTCTGGAAGATTTTTCGCTCTCTTGTTCCCCCAAAGCTGTAAATCCCCGTCCCACACACTCTCCCTCCTCCCTGGGCTGAAATCCAAACCCACCTCACCATTTCTTTCCTCCACTCCCAGTTTTCTCCCTCCCTCTCCTCTGCCTGGGTTCAGTTCTCCAGCTCCTGTCTGCAGACTGACAATAAAACCAATGGGTCTTATTGGGGGGTTTGGGTTCTCACCATTGTCCCCGCTCGCGGCTGCTCTCATTCAGCCTCTGGGAGCCGCACTCACTCTCACTGTGGCTGCGCTCAGCCCGGAGCAGCATCGCGCATGCTCCGCACAGAGCGACGACTTCCGGGGGTGGGGTATACTGGCGCCTGCGCATTCTGGCTCCTGTGATGGAGATAGGGTGTATTTCTCCGCGCCCGGTATTCTGGGTAGCCTTATCCGCCATTATTCAGTTACGTTCCTCAGGTTGAAAAATTGGTTCCGGCACTTTTGATACAGTTCTGTGTTTGTACCGAATGGGGCGGCCGCATCGGTGATTTTCTCTCTGATCGGCCCCTGTTAACGGCTGTCATCTGTTTAGGGGGCGATATGCCGCAGGGCGCCTGCGCGTCCGCCATTTTTCTCAGCGGAAATGTGCAACAGGGCGCATGCGCGGCCATCCAGGAACCGGAAGCCAGATGAAAGAATTTTGTGCATTTCTCTCCAGGACTGAGAATGAAATTCCTTTGGAAATTCCTTTAGAAAGAGGAGGATTTGCCAACGGAAACTTCAAATCAAACATCACATCATCCTCTGATTGAGTTACTCAATTCATCAGGACCGGAATATCATTGGGAGGTAAAATGATTTGTCTGTTCTGTCTGAGGACATAGATTTCAGATATCAGAGTGACTGGGAAACTTTTAATGACCATTTAGGGTTAAATTTGTGACTAATTAGGGCAGCACGGTGGCCTAGTGGTTAGCACAACCGCGTCACGGCGCCGAGGTCCCAGGTTCGATCCCGGCTCTGGGTCACTGTCCGTGTGGAGTTTGCACATTCTCCCCGTGTCTGCGTGGGTTTCGCCCCAACAACCCAAAGATGTGCAGGGTAGGTGGATTGGCTATGCTAAATTGCCCCTTAATTGGAAAAAATAATTGGGTAATCTAAATTTAAAAAAAAAAAATTTGTGACTAATTACACCGATCACATTGGAGAAGATAAGTAATTTGCTGTTGTACTCTTATGTATGCAGGTAAATTTTAAAATTACGACATTAACATACTTGGCAGCTAAACTGGGCAAACTGCTGATCTTGTTAGTAATGAGAGTTACTATCCCGGATTTTATCAAAGTTTGTTGTTCATGTTGCATTTCATTCAGCTCATCGTGGCTGCAAAGTAGGTATTCAGCCTAATCTCAATTTCCAGATTGTGAGGGCAGCACGGTGGTGCAGTGGGTTAGCCCTGCTGCCTCACGGCGCCGAGGTTCGATCCCGGCTCTGGGTCACTGTCCGTGTGGAGTTTGCACATTCTCCCCGTGTTTGTGTGGGTTTTGCCTCCACCACCCAAAGATAGGTGGATTGGCCATGCTAAATTACCCCTTAATTGGAAAAAATTAACTGGGTACTCTAAATTTATATTTAAAAATATTCCAGATTGTCCTCTGTAGTTTTTTAAATTACATCAATTCAAATGGCGATCTAAATACTTTTTAAATGTTGTGAGGGTTTGTACCATCATTTCAGGCAGCATGTCACAGATCCTCACCACCCTCTAAACCTCCTGGTCCTTGTGACAATAAGGGATTATTGTTATCATTATGCACTGCGAGCCTGGACCGGATGCCAACTCTCCCGGATTGACTGACTGGAGTCTCCAGGATTTGATTTTAATCATTTGTGAGAGTCACTGGCTGGGCCAACATTTATTGCCCATCCCTAATTTCCCTCAAACCGAGTGGCAGGCTCGGCCGTCTCGGAGGGCATTTAAAGAATCAACCACATTGCTGTGATTTCGAATCGTGTCGGCCAGACCAGGGAAGGATGGCAGATTTTCTTTTCTATTCATTCCCGGGATGTGGGTGTCGCTGGCTGGGCCAGCATTCACTGCCCAGCCCTAATTGCCCCTGAACTGAGTGTATCTCAGAGAGCATTTTAAGGGTCAACCAGCTGACTGTGGATCTGGAGTCACATGTAGGCCAGACCAGGTAAGGATAGAAGATTTCCTTCACTGAAGGACAGGAGTGAACCAGGGAGATATTTACAACAACCAACAATGGTTTCATGGTCATCAGTAAACTTTCAATGAATTCAAATTTTACCTTCTGCCTTGGTGAGATTCATACCTGGGTGTCTAGAAAATCATTGGGACAGTAAAAAGTATTTGTGTGACTCTGGGACATGATTAGGGCAGTAAAAATATTAATTTTGGGTCTCTGCAAAATCATTAGGACAGTAAAAAGGATGCTGTTTTGTAAGCTGGATGTTTTGAGATGACCTGAAGTTATGAGAATGTTGAAATCCTTCATTTAAAATGGGTAAAACTGGGGCTTAATATTTATCCTAAATAGCTATCTTTTACCTATTAGGTGTGTTAGGAAATAGTTGACTTCTACACCAGAGCTTTAGAAAGATTCACAGGATAGAATTAGAACCATAGAATTCCTATAGTGCAGCAGGAGGCCATTCGGCCCATCAAGTCTGCACCGATTCTCTGAAAGGGCATCCTCCACACCCCTACCCTGTCCCTGGAACCCCATAGCTCCACCTAACCTGCACATCCCTGGGCACTAAGGGGCAATTTATCAAGGCCAATCCACCTAACTTTCCCTTCTTTGGACTGTTGGAGGAAACCTGAGCACCGGGTGGAAACCCACACAGCCACAGGGAGAAAGTGCAAAGTCCACACAGACAGTCACCAAGGCTGGAATTGAACCCGGGTCCCTAGCGCTGTGAGGCAGCAGTGCTAATCACCGTGCCACCAGAAGCATAGTTTTGGGATCAATATTACTGTTTATGAATAAAAGCAAATTACTGAGGATGCTGGAATCTGAAGCCAAAGAGAAAATGCTGGAACATCTCAGCAGGTCTGGCGGCATCTGTAGGGAGAGAAAAGAGCTAACAAAGGACCATCTGGACTCAACATGAGCTCTTTTCTCTCCCTACAGATGCTGCCAGACGTGCTGAGATGTTCCAGCATTATCTCTTCGGTTACTGTTTATGAAACTGAAGATCGAATTACCTTTGCCATCTATTCTCTTTAATATGACTTGTAGATGTACAAAATCCCTCTTCACCTCTTTCTCCCTCCTCCCAAAGAGGCCAGTTGGGTTTTTGTGACAATCCAGCAGTTTTCATGGTCACTTTTTCCCAGAGCCAGCCCCACAAATGGCCAGATTCATTCAGCTCAATTTCACAACCTGCCATTGTGTTTTTGTGGGTTCTCTCACTCCCTATTTTCTCTTTTCAATCAGTTTCACAGGGTGTTCGAAGGGGAGGCTTCAAAGTCTGGAAACTCAAACCAAGCATCACATCAGGATCTGACCGAGCCCTCAATTTATCATATCCTAAATATCAGTGGATTTTGAACATGGAAGGAAAAAGCATCGTTCACAGTGGGGAGAAACCGTACACGTCATCAAGCCCCATGAGACAGAAATGCAGCCGCACTGAGGAGAGACCGTGGAAATGTGCGGACTGTGGGAAAGGATTCACTTACCCATCCAACCTGGAAACTCATCGACGCAGTCACACTGGGGAGAGACCATTCACCTGCTCCACGTGTGGGAAGGGATTCGCTCAGTCATCCGCCCTGCTCAGTCACCAGCGAGTTCACACTGGGGAGAGACCATTCACCTGCTCCACGTGTGGGAACGGATTCACTGAGTCATCCACACTGCGGAAACACCAGCGTGTTCACACTGGGGAGAGACCGTTCACCTGCATAGAGTGTGGGAAGGGATTCACTCGGTCATCCCACCTGCTGAGTCACCAGCAAGTTCACACTGGGGAGAGACCGTTTCAATGTCCAGACTGTGGGAACGGATTCACTGAGTCATCCACACTGCGGAAACACCAGCGTGTTCACACTGGGGAGAGACCGTTCACCTGCTCCACGTGTGGGAAGGGATTCACTCAGTCATCCAACCTGCTGATTCACCAGCGAGTTCACACTGGGGAGAGACCGTTTCAATGTCCAGACTGTGGGAAGGGATTCACTGAGTCATCCACACTGCAGAAACACCAGCGTGTTCACACTGGGGAGAGACCGTTCACCTGCTCCACGTGTGGGAAGGGATTCACTCGGTCATCCCACCTGCTGAGTCATCAGCGAGTTCACACTGATGAGAGACCGTTTCAATGTCCAGACTGTGGGAAGAGCTATAAAAGTTCTGGGGAATTGATGCGCCATCAACGTGTTCACACTGACGAGAGACCGTTCAGGTGCTCTCAGTGTGGGATTGGGTTCAGACAATCATCTTACCTCACTGCACATCAGCGAATTCACACTGGGGAGAGGCCATTCACCTGCTCCAATTGTGGGAAGGGATTCACTCAGTCATCCCACCTGCTGAGACACCAGCGAGGCCACAAGTAACCACAGTGATTGAATTTTGCTGTTACTCACATTCAGGACTGAACCATGTTCATTTGGCTCTCTTTCTCCTGATAATAAACTCCAGCCCATTTACAGGGGCTAATATTCTGGCTGAAAGTTAAATAAATTAGAATTATGTTAAATACGCAGTGTGTTGAAACTTTTTAATATCTCTGACACAAGTCAGTCCCTTTTGAAGTACTCTCGCTCTCCCCTGTCTCTTCCATCCTGACCTCCAACAAGAAGTGTGAGGAGCTTGTGGAGCTTCTTTGTGACTGAGATTGAGTCAATCCGATCAGCTGCCTCTGCTGCTTCCCTCCCTTCCACGAGCCCACCGGACCAAACTGTCTCTAAATTTCATCATTTCCTGAGCACTGAACCCACATCTTTCTCTGGTTTCTCTCCCATCTCCCCATATGCCCTCTCAGAGCTCATCTTGTCCATGAGACCCAGCTCCTGCTCCATCGACCCTATTCCCACTGAGCTACTGATCAGCCAACTACCCTGTGTCCGTGGATATTGTCAACATTTCTGTCCCTTCAGGTACTGTCCCTCTGTCCTTCAAATCTGCCATCATCACCCCCTCAATAAAACAAACCACTGACCCTGCCATCCTTACAAATTACTGCCCCATCTTCAACCTCCCTCTCCTCTCCAAACTCTTTGAACTTGTTGTCACCTCCCAAATCCTTGCCCATCTTTCCCAGAACTCATGTTTGAATCCTTTCAATCAGGTCCTTACCCTGTCACACTAGTGAAATACAAGAGACAAACAGTGGTTAGCACTGTGAACCAACATTGCTGACGTCAGGGAAATACCACCAGACCGACCCATTGGAGGAGACTGAGAGAGAAAATCCTACAGAATCATAGAATTTACAATGCAAAAGGAGGACACTCGGCATTGGAGCCTGCACCGGCCGTTGGAAAGAGCACGTTACTTAAGCCCATGCCTCCACCCTATCCCCGTAACCCAGTAACTCCACTTAAACATTTTTGGTAACACATTGGTTAGCACCATTGCTTCACAGCTCCAGGGTCCCAGGTTCGATTCCCAGCTTGGGTCATTGTTTGTGTCGGGTCTGCACATTCTCCCTGTGACTGCATGGGTTTCCTTCGGGTGCTCCGGTTTCCTCCCACAAGGAAAGACGTGCTGTTAGGTAATTTGGAAATTCTGAATTTTCCCTCAGTATCCGAACAGGTGCCGGTATGTGGCGACTCGGGGCTTTTCACAGTAACTTCATTGCAGTGTTAATGTAAGCCTTCTTGTGACAATAAAGATTATATTATAAAGGGGCAATTTAGCGTGGTCAATCCACCTAACCTGCACATCTTTGGACAGTGGGAGAAAACTGGAGCACCCGATGGGAACCCACACAGCCACCCAAGGCTGGAATAGCTGAAACATCAACACACTGCTCCTGGCAGTTGATGGTGCAGTGGTTTGATAAATATAACTAGTGGATTAAAAAGGTGTGTCACATGGAGTAAAAACAGAAAATGCGAGATTAATTCAACAGCACTGGGAGAATATGCAAACTCAAATAGCTGCAGTGATATCAGAGTGTGGGTGGAGCTGGGCTGTCTGTCTTCCTGCAGCTATTTGATAAACACCCAGTTCTTAAAGGTACTCTCACATGACAATTCTGAATTCTCCCTCTGTACCTGAACAGGCTCCGGGATGTGCTGACTGGGGGCTTTTCACAGTAATTTCATTGCAGTGTTAATGTAAGACTACTTGTGACAATAAAGATTAGGATTATCAAAAAAAATGTTCCGGCAAATTTCCATCCCGCCCGCAACAAATGGGATGAAGCCAAATCTTTAAAAGTCAGTCTTTCTTTCAATTTGTTGCCGTGCTGTCAGAGGAAAGGGTTAACTTCTCTGCTTGTTTACAAAAGGGGCTGTTTAGCTCACTGGGCTAAATCGCTGGCTTTGAAAGCAGACCAAGGCAAGCCAGCAGCACGGATCGATTCCCGTAACAGCCTCCCCGAACAGGCGCCGGAATGTGGCGACTAGGGGCTTTTCACAGTAACTTTATTTGAAGCCTACTCGTGACAATACGCGGTTTTCATTTCATTTCATTTTTCAAAGCGAAGAGGAAACATTTACAAAGCTTCCCACAGCTTGTGAGCTCCGAAACATAACTTCAAGGCTGAAATTTATCTTCAGAGATTGAAACATTTTGGTGCCTTTTCCAATTGTCCCAGTAAATTGTGATTCACACTGAAAGGTTTACTTTCACTCAGTAATTAGAACATTTCACTTTCTCAGCACAAACACTTCAGATCAAATCCCAATTGTTCACTTTCCTTGTAGATGGTGTGTGGAGAAGATCATGTTCACTGTAGATCTGTCAGCACAGAAACCGCACTGTGCTTCTGGATAAACTCAGTCTGCAAGTAGATGAATCTTTTAAACATCACCCAAGTGAAGGTCTTTCCCTGACTCTAAGGAGTGAGATGTCCCTGTAGTTGATGCTGTCTCCTCTGTCACTGCTGTTTTTATTGCATCACACATGTTCCATGGACCAGTCTCACAGCCCAAAAGGGGAGGGCAGGTGTGACAGTCAATGGGACTTTCTGTGTGTGAGCAGTTCAGCTGGAATTCCATCCTTGCCGGGTGCCTTTCTGCTTGCTCAGCAATCAATGGCCTTTTCCAGCTCAAATGATGAGAGTTCCTTGTCCAACTCAACCATGACAGGAAGCTGCAGGAGAGTCAAACAGAGACTGGGAGATGCCCGTCTCACAGGGGTACAGCTCACTGTTGTGTTCAACCCAGCTCCTCCTCACTCTCTCACCATGACTGACACTGAGTATGCTCAGAGCACACACCCACACTGCACCTGCGCACTGGCCTCGGACACTCACTGATAGGGAACTTCCTGCAGCGTGGGGGATTCTGGGTAACACAGCCGCCATAGAGCAATTAGTAAACAGGGAGGTTCTATTTCCTAGTTAGCAAAACAGAAGATCCACAGTTAGGCAAGATGCTGGACATGAAGCACAATGAGAGGTTTGGATACTTTATTTAATACAGAAGCACATTATTCTGATATCACTGAGACATGGGCAGCAAGCAGGCTGATCTACAGTATGTACAGTATTTACAATACCTGGGACACGGTATATCATCTCATCAAACCAGTGATAGGTTTGTTTACTGTTCATAATTGTAACTGGGTCACACTCACGATTCATGCAAAATGCAACTCCCCAGGTTTTTGACCCATTCGTTCCAGACCTGTTTTCACGCCAAGGGTCTTGACATCTGCCTTAGTTTTTACCCAGCCATGTCTGTTCAGCTCACATTGCCCAACAACCAGCCTCTCCTGCACTGGGACACAGGGTTTCCATCACCATAAATCTGTCCTGGTCTACGCACATCCATGCTACCACCAAGAAAGCACAACAGCGCCTCTACTTCTTCAGGAAACTAAGGAAATTTGGCATGTCCATACTGACTCTTACCAAATTTTACAGATGCTCCATAGAAAGCATCCTATCTGGCTGCATCACAGCCTGGTATGGCAACTGCTCGGCCCAAGACCACAAGAAACTTCAGAGAGAAGTGAACACAGCCCAGTCCATCACACAAACCTGCCTCCCATCCATTGACTCTATCCACATCTCCCGCTGCTTGGGGAAAGTGGGCAGCATAATCAAAGACCCCTCCCACCCAGCTTACTCACTCTTCCAACTTCTTCCATCGGGCAGGAGATACAAAAGTCTGAGAACATGCACGAACAGATTCAAAACAGCTTCTCCGTTATTACCAGACTCCGAAACAACCCTCTTATGGACTGACCTGATTAATACTACACTCCTATATGCTTCACTCAATGCCTTTGTCTATATATCAACATTGTGTACCTTGTGTTGCCCTATTATGTATTTTCTTTTTAGTTTACTTTCTTTTCATGTACAAAATGATCTGTTTGAGCTGCTCGCAGAATAATCATTTTCACTGTACCTCGGTACACGTGACAATAAAATCTAATCCAAATCGAGGGAGCAATCTGCCTCTCTTGCATTGGTGCACTGCATTTCCCTAACACAGAGGCATAGAAAGGTGACAGCACAAAACAAAGGCACTCAACAAATTGTATCTGTGCCAACTTTCTGCAACAGTCACAATCCCCTGTCATTGGCCCTGAACTCTGCAGATAGTTTTCTCCTCAAAGGATATGAACAGATGGCCAAGGAGCTGGAGTTGGCTATTCAGCCCAGCCTGCTCCACCATTTAATAATGTCATGGCTGATCTGACAGTAACAGATAGTTGTCCAATTCTCTTTTCAAGGCATCAATTGAATCTGCCTCCACCACATTTTCGAGCAGTGCATTCATGATTCCACATGCAGCACAGAATGTTTTTCTTCACATCATAAGACATAGTAGCAGAATTAGGCCACTCGGCCCATTGAATCTGCTACGCCATTCAATCATGGCTGATATTTTTCTCATCTCCATTCTCCTTCCCATAACCTCTGATCCCCTGATTAATCAAGAGCCTATCTATCTCTATCTTAAAGACACGCAAGTGATTTGGCCTCCACGGCATTCTGTGGCAAAGACTTCCACAGATTCACCACCCTCTGGCTGAAGAAATTCCTCCTCATGTGTTTTAATTCCTCTTCATCACCTGAGGAAGGAACTGTGCCCCGAAAGTTAGTGAGTCGAAACAAACCTGTTGGACTTTAACCTGGTGTTGTAAGACTTCTTACTCTGTTTTATAAAGGATTGCAACTGTAGTCTGAGATTGTGTCCTCTGCTTCTAGTTTTTCCTACAAGTGGAAACATCTTCTCCATGTCTACTCTACCCAGGCCTTGCAGTATTCTGTAAGTTTTAATAAGATTCCCCCATATCCGTCTAAACTCCAACGAGTAAAGACCCAGAGTCCTCAACTGTTCCTCATACGACAAACTCTTCATTCCAGGGATCATTCTTGCAAACTTCCTCTGGACCCTTTCCAAGGCCAACACATCCTTCCTTCGATACGGGGCCCAAAACTGCTCATAATACTCCAAATGGGGTCTGATCAGGGCCTTATGTAGCCTCAGAAGTACATCCCTGGTCTTGTATTCTAGCCCTCCTGACATGAATAGATTGCATTTGACTTCCTAACTGCCGACTGAACCTGCACATTAACCTTTTGTTTTTACATTTTTTTAAATTTAGAGTACCCAATTCATTTTTTCCAATTAAGGAGAAATTAATTCGGACAACCCACCTACCCTGCACATCTTTGGGCTGTGGGGGTGAAACCCACGCAAACACGGGGAGAATGTGCAAACTCCACACGGACAGTGACCCAGAGCCAGGATCGAACCTGGGACCTCAGCGCCGTGAGGCTGCAGTGCACCTGCACTTTAACCTGAAGAGAATCTTGAACAAGGTCTCCCAAGTCCCTTTGTGCTTGTGATTTGCTCAGCATTTTCCCATTTAGAGAATAGTCTATTCCTCCATTTCTCCTTCCAAAGTGCATAACCTCACACTTTTCCACATTTTATTCCATCTGCCACTTCTTTGCCCACTCTCCTAACCTTGCTCAGCATTGCTTCTTTTTCTAATCACTTTAAATGAATGCCCTCTGTTTATAGTCTTGCCCTAAATATGACTTGCTGGATCAAACATCTATTGTAGATTCTTAGTTTTAATGTGGTCAAGTGTCTTTCCATTTGAGAACTGTTCAATCAAGTTATTAGAATTATTTGTAGCTAGGGCAGCACGTGGAGCAGTGGTTAGCAGTGGGAAGTGGGACTGCAGCGCTGAGGACCCGAGTTTGAATCCCGGCCCTGGGTCACTGTCCGTGTGGAGTTTGCACATTCTCCACGTGTCTGCATGGGTTTCACCCCCACAACCCAAAGATGTGCAGGTTAGGTGGATTGGCCAGGCTAAATTGCCCCTTAATTGGAAAAAGAAAATAATAATAATTGGGTACTCTGAATTAAAAAAAATTTTTTTTTAAAGGATTATTTGTAGCTTCCCCACCAATCAGTTTTTTCCATTATCCTGAAGTGACCTTATTTTTATCGGGAGTTAATTGAAGTGAGTTCATAACCTCTCATTATCTAAATTTCCATTTACCACTTTTCTGTCCACCTGACCCAGTCCATGGCTTTCTCCCTCATTGTCTAAAACACATCAGCAAATTTTGTATAATCCTGGTGTGTACATTTCAGTCTAAATCATTGATATATACCGGAAACTGTGGAGCCCCACTGGAAACAGACGTCCAGGCATCATTCAGTCCTGGATGTGACTAACAGCAGCAACAACAGCTGAATCCAAACCCTGCTGCTGCCTGTGAAATTGCTGATATCTGTTCAGGTTGTTTGACTGAGTGAATCTCCTCCCACACGCAGAGCAGTTAAACAGCCTCTCCGCAGGACCGCTCCCACATGTGGGTGACACAGCAGCAGTGGTTAACACTGTTGCTTCACAGCACCAGGGTCCAAGGTTTGATTCCCGGCTTGGGTCACTGTCTGTGCGGAGACTGCGCGTTGTCCCAGCGTCTGTGTGGGTTTCCTCCGGGTGCTCCGGTTTCCCCCCCACAGTCCAGGTCAGGTGGATTGGCCATGCTAAATTGCCATTCGTGTCCAAAAAGGTTAGGTGGGGTTATGGGTTAGGTTGGAGGTATGGGCTGAAGTAAGGTGCTCTTTACAAGGGTCGGTGCACTCGATGGGCCGAATGTCCTCCATCTGCACTGTAAATTCTATGATTCTGTTTCAGTGTGAACTCGCTGGTGTTTCAGCAGGTTCGATTTACTTTTAAATCTCTTTTCACAATCAGAACATTTGAAAGGTTTCTGATCAATATGAACAAGCTGGTGTGAAGTCAGGTAGGATGACCGAGTGAATTTCTTCTCACACACAGGGCAAGTGTACGGTCTCTCCCCAGTGTGAACTCGCTGGTGTATCAGAAGGTAGGATGAACATGTGAATCTCTTCTCACACATGGAGCAGGTGAATGGCCTCTCCCCAGGGTGAGTGCGTTCGTGTATCAGTAAACAGCTTTTTCAAAGCTCTTCTCACAGTCAGCACATTTAAATGGTCTCTGGTCAGAGTGGACCTGATGGTGAGCCCGGAGGTTTGACAAATCATAAAATCCCTTCCCACATTCCAGACAGGTGAATGGCCTCTCCCCAGTGTGAGTACGTTGATGTCTCAGTAAATCCATTCTGCGTTTATAGCTCTTTTCACAGTCAGCACATTTAAAAGGTCTCTGATCAGTATGAACAAGTTGATGTTTCAGGAGGTGGGATGACCGAGTGAATCCCTTCCCACACACGGAGCAGGTGAATGGCCTCTCCCCAGTGTGAGTGCGTTGATGTGTCAGTAAATCATATCTGTTTTTATAGCTCTTTTCACAGTCAGCACAATTAAACGGTCTCTCATCGTTATGAACAAGTTGATGTTTCAGGAGGTGGTTTGACTGAGTGAATCCCTTCCCACACACAGAGCAGGTGAACGGCCTCTCCCCAGTGTGAGTTCGTTGATGTATCAGTAAATTAATTCTGCTTTTAAAGCTCTTCTCACAGTCAGCACATTTAAATGGTCTCTGATCAGTATGAACAAGTTGGTGTCTCAGGAGGTGGGATGACAGAGTGAATCCCTTCCCACACACAGAGCAGGTGAACGGCCTCTCCCCAGTGTGAATGCGTTGATGAGTTTCCAATTCAGACGGGTAATTGAATCCCATACCACAGTCCCCACATTTCCACGGTTTCTCCATGGTTATTGACAGGTTATCACGTGTAGGTGGGATGCAGATTTGACGTCACTATCAGATCAGCCGTGATGTTATTAAATGGTAGAACAGGCTCACGGGGCTGAATATCCAATTGCTGCTTCTTGATTCCTTTGGTCCGAATGTCCTTGTGTCTCTCCAACTTGGATTATCAGTTGAAGCCAGAGTACGGTGCCTCCCTGATGTAAATGCTGCAATTTAACTTCATGCTGTGTGATTGGTTAAAGCTCAGTTCCAGCTAACTGTGGGAAATTACATCGATGTCTGTGAACAAACACTTCTCCTTCCACGTTGAAAGGCCAGTCCTGATGAATCAAGTGACTCTGTCAGATCTCAACATGATGTTTGCAACTGCAAATATTCTGTAAAAGGAGATTACATTGAATTACTGTGAATATATAAGATACAACCTGGCCATTCTGTTACAGATTCTACTGCTGTCAATACTCGGCACATATCTCCGACTGTCACACCGATCAAATCTCAGCCTTTCTGCTGATTTTTGATTCCATTTTCTCTCATGTGCTGGTCCCGTTTCCATTCGAAAACATCTCAGCACTTTCTTCAACTCCTTTCCATGGTAATGAGTTGCACATACTTAACCTGTGATAAATAATTTTGTCTGTATTATTCACTTGGATTTATTCGTAACTATCTTGTATTTATGACTTGTTGTTTATTGATGGTCACTCTCTCACATCGCCCCTCTCAAAACTACTGATAATTTAAAAGATTTATAGCAGGTCACTGCTTAATTTGTTGTTGTCGATAGAAAAAGGCCCCACTCCATTTAATCTTTCCTGAGAGCTGTAATCTCTCATGTTCCAAAAGTCATCACTGTCAATGCAGGATAGAATTCACAAAGAGACAAACCTTTCTGTTGGGTTCAGTTTGTTGTGTGCAAATTCTCCAATTCTAACCCCCTGTAAAAGGAGTTTACAAAAGCCATCACTGTCAGTCCAGGATAGAAATTCTGAACAGACCATTCTAGTTTCTCTGGAACATTTTTTTCCTCTCTTGTTCCCTCAAAGCTGTAAATCCCCGTCCCACACACTCTCCCTCCTCCCTGGGCTGAAATCCAAACCCATCTCACCATTTATTTCCTCCACTCCCAGTTTTCTCCCTCCCTCTGCCTGGGTTCAGTTCTCCAGCTCCTGTCTGCAGACTGATAATAAAACCAATGGGTCTTTTTGGGGGTTTGGGGCCTCCAGCTGGTGTTTGTGAATCCTCCCCGCCCACCTGCCAGGGTTTCCTTCCTTGCCAGAGATCAGAGTCCTCACTGATTTGAGTGCGAAGTGTCAGCTCTTATTTATTATCCCCCCTCCCCCATCCTGTGATGTCAACCACCCTCCAGTGTGTGAAGCAGGATTGTGCCCGTTAACCTGGGCCTGTTCCCGGGAGGGAGGGAGAAGCTCCGCAGCTGCAAACCAGGGAGCTGACAATGATGGTGAACACAGTAAGAAGTCTTACAACACCAGGTTAAAGTCCAACAGGTTTGTTTCAAACACGAGCTTTCGGAGCACGGCTCCTTCTTCAGGTGAATGGGCCTTCATTCACCTGAAGAAGGAGCCGTGCTCCGAAAGCTCGTGTTTGAAACAAACCTGTTGGACTTTAACCTGGTGTTGTAAGACTTCTTACTGTGCTCACCCCAATCCAACGCCGGCATCTCCACATCAATGATGGTGAAGGGTTTGCTCCAGCTCACAATGCCCGGGGACTGATTGACGGCGGGTTCGGACCAATAGAAAGAGTGGGCGGGGCTGAAAGATCGAGCAAGAACGGCTGGGCTGGTCCTCCAGCCAATCAGAGTGAATGGGAGGCGGAGCAAAGCCGGGACTCTCGCTCCCTCCGCATGCGCCCGGCCACCCGGGCCTGTCTCGGTGAAAAGCCTGAGCAGCTTTCACTGGTTTAACTGCTGTGTCCGAGCTTCATATTCGGAGCTTGGGCTACACGGAGTGTTTATGAAGCTTCCCGACCCATCCGCCGGCTCCATCCCTCCCTCATGACTCACCGAGCGGGATCTGCCCAGCAGACGATTTCCACCCGACCGCCAGACTTTTCAGCTGTCATCGACACTGCGCATGCTCCAGCTCACGTGGGATACATCGGGGCTCAGCCCCGCCCGTCATTCACTCCGATTGAATGGTGGAGCAGCCGTTACGTTGTCCTCCAGGCCCGTCCCGCTTTTCCTATTGGTCCAGAGCTGCCGTCAATCACTCACGGGGCATTGTGAACTGGAGCATGCGCAGTGCCCATGCTGGACTCGACCGGGAGGTTTCACTGAAACCCGGTGGAGGTTCCAAACCCCAATAAGAAGTTTCCGGGCCCGGGTTTGCATCGAGCAAACAGCTGCGGCCTGCTCCCGGTGACAGGCCTGAGTTAACAGCCGCCGCCTTTATAGAGGCTGCAAACCCGCAGGGGGAAAAACATCATAAATTTGTAAACATCATAGAGTTTGTTGTGAAACCAATGGGATATTGTAAAACAGGAGGTCAGGGTTATAGTCAACAACAACAACTTCTATTTAAAAGGCGATGTTAGGGAAGGTGACCAAAAACTTGGCCAAAGAGGTGAGTTTTAAAGAGTCTGAAAGGAGGTAAGTAAGGTGGAGACGGGGAGGTTTAGGGAGGGAATTCAGTGGGGCCGAAGGAACTTAAAACCATGGCGGAGTAATTAGAATCGGGGGTGTACAAGAGCCCAGTATCAGAGCTGTGCAGATATTTCAGGGGGTTGTGGAGCTGGAGGAGATGACGGACACAGGGAGAGACGAGGCCATGGAGGGGTTTGAAAACAAGGGTGAGAATTGACTGGGAGCGAATGCAAGTCTCGGAGCACAGGGATCATAGAGGAAAGGACCTGGCTGTGAATTAAGACATGGGTAGCAGACTTTTGGATGGCTTTAAGTTTCCAGAGGTAGCCTGTGGGAGAGCAGCCAGGTTTGTTGAATTGTTGAATCGGGAGGTGACAATGGTAAATTGCCTCAGTATCTAAAAAGGTGGGTGGGTTAAGGGGATAGGGTGGAGGTATGGGCTTAGCTAGGGTGCTCTTTCCAAGGGCTGGTACAGACTCAATGGGCCGAATAGCCTCCTTTGCACTGTAAATTCTATGAGGTCAGAAGCTCATATTGGATCAAGTATTAACCATTAAACCAAGTTTACAAAGAGACCGGATAAGTCTCAAACTGTTGCCAGGGAGAGGGATAGAGTCAGTATGTCAGGAATGGAGATTGGAGCAGGGACCACACAGTGGATTCAGTCTTCTCCATATTTGATTGAAGTTATTTAGTCAGCAGGAAGAGAACCAGAATGGGCCCTAAGTCTGATATCCGGTATAACTTAGTTCGAGAGGGAGAGGAAGAACAAAGGAAACCCTGGAAGATTTTGAGAAATGACCTTCGTGATTGCTCATGAAATCTCCACAGAGTCAGTTCTGGACACAAGGTTAACATCTGTTATTCTGTCTGCTCAGTCAGGGTGATTGATTAATGTCTGTCACAAGTCATGAATGAAGTTATTTATAAAACATATCTGACCTCTAATTATATAAAAGGATACAGAAATAATTATCTAATACTTTATCCCTCCTCCCAGGGAGGAGGGAGGGTGGGTGGGACGGGGATTTACAGATTTGGGGAAAGAGAAAAAATGTTCCCCAGAAACTGGAATTATCTGTTCTGAATTTCTAACCTGGACTGATAGTGTGGCCTTTGTAAACTCCTCTTGCAGGGCATTAGGAGAGGATTTTCAGACAGGAAACAAATCAAACATCAGATTAAGATCTGACAGTGTCACTTAATTAATCAGGACCTAAATAACCTGAGACTATGAATGTAGAAATTGTGTACATGGGAACTGTGGGAAAGTATTTCAAATATCAGTGTGACTGGAAAAGCACCGAGAGACACACGCACCCGAGTGAGTGTGTTCCAGTGAACTGACTGTGGAAAGAGCTTTATCCAGTTACAGCCTGAAAAAACACCACACTATTCATGAAGGGAAGAAACCATACACGTGTTCTGTGTGAGGATCAAGCTTCACTTGATTGTCGAAAGAGGAAACGCTCAAATACACTGACTCCATGGAAATACCATGGCAACGTGGAGATTGTGGAAATTGGGTTCAACAGTTGAATGAGAATCGAGCCAAAGGCGCAAAAGGTAAGTATCAGAGACAGGATGAGTCTGAGAGAGCATGATGGGAGACAACAGGAAAAGAGAGAAAGTTGTGAGTTCAGAATTTGGACAAGAAAGGTCTTCGACGCAGTTTTACTGAGTGGTTTAGTGGAAGAGGAGCTGTAGAATCAGCTGATCGGATTGTTTCAATGGCCGAGGTTTTCCAGTCCTTCCTGCTGGTTGGATCTTCCAGCCTCTCAGTCTGCTGTTCCGGTTCATTGGGTGTTTCATTGGGTTCGCTGTCGGCCTCTTGGGGTCTGTGGAAGAACTCCCGGAACCTCATTTGCCTGATGAATTTCCTGGAGTGGAGAAACTACAACATCTTCGCAGCCTTCGACACGTCATCGATGAAGATGAACATCTTGCCAAGGCCATCCCCACACCCCTCCTGCCTTCAAACAATCGCACAGCCTCAAACAGACAATTGTTTGCAGCAACACAGCCTTTCGAAGAACAGCGACCACACCACACAACCCTGCCATGGCAACCTCTGCATGTCGTGCCAGATCATCAACATAGGGATCACCATTACATGTGAGAACACCACGCACCAGGTATGTGGTACATACTCGTGCGACTTGGCCAACATTGTCTACCTCATACGCTGCAGGAAAGGATGTCCCGAAGCGCTGTATATTGGGGAGACCATGCAGACACTGCAACAACGGACAAACGGACATCGTGCCACAATCGCCAGGCAGGAATGTTCCTTTCCAGTCGGGGAACACTTCAGCAGTCAAGGTCATTCAGCCTCTGATCTTCGTGTAAGCGAATGTGACCTTCAGGACACGCCACAACGCAGAATCGCTCAGCAGAAACTGAGAGCCAAGTTCCACACTCGAGTATGGACTCAACCGGGACCGTGGATTCATGTTGCATTACATTCACCCCCCCCAACATCTGACTGGGCTAGCAAAATCGTACCAACTGTCCTGGCTTGAGACAATTCACACCTCTTTAACCTGTGATTATCCCTCTCTCCATTCGCACCATCCCCTGCAAAGACTCGCATTCAAAATACCATCTTGCATCATTGAATTTTTCTGTATATATGTTTGTGTAAACTACCTCTTCATTCATCTGAAAGCCAGTGATTCTAAACAAACCTGTTGGACTTTAACCTGGTGTTGTCAGAATTCTTACTGTGCCCATCCCAGTCGAATGGCAGCATCTCAACATCATAAATGAGAAACATTAAATGCTTCTGCCGATTTTGAATCAGACACCTTTCGCACGTTAGGTGAATGTGATAAATGCTACACTACAGAACCAGCTGGCAGTACCCAATGGACCTGTGCAACGTTCAACTGCACAGCCTTGCTGCAGATTTCAATGGTTCGGCTGGGAGGCCAGGTCACTGATTACATTAAGACAGCTGTTCCTTTAAAACTGATGTCTCAACTTGTAAGACCGTAAGATCTAGAACTTATATTGAACTTTAGCATTTGTTCAGTTATTATCTAATGGAACAATGCTCTCTGTCCACTCATTAGTGCATCATTCTTATCTTCCTCCAGAAAATTTTACTCAATATTTGTTTCATTATTTAATGTTGAACCTCAGTATATTTATTTGTTATATATGACTTCATTTTGAATTGAATAGCTCTCGAGTCTTCGCTCTGAACAACTCTGAAATATATATCATTGAATTGCAAACATGACTGACCAAGAAAAGAAAGCTTTTCTCTGGGTAACAGAAATCCCATGAATCTTTGTTCAGTTTGACCACAGTCAGCTTTTAAACAAAGTCAAATATAGTTAAATGGAAGTGAATTGAGAATTATGTGTTGCTTATATTTGACCCCTCTGTGTTTTGGTGTGAAACGTTCTGCAGCCTAAATACCGTTCATGATAAGAAAGGAGGGGTGACAGCAAATCCGCACTGAGCCTGGATTTCCTCATCTCCCTGAATGGCTTTTCCTGTTTCTCCATCATTAAGGCCGAATCTTTCAAAAATATGGTTCAGCTAAATCTGCCATTTCCTCTAATTCAGTTACAGTATCGTTTGTGACTATATATATGAGCATACATTACTATTAGGTATGTTTCGGATGGTGATTAACATATTAATCTGCGTCTACAAAGCCACTAAATTCTTTTGTGAACTGAGCAAACTGCCAAGATCCGCACTTTGTTTTTTCATGTATGGAACGATCTGTCTGGACTGTACGCAGAACAATACTTTTCACTGTACCTCGGTACACGTGACAATAAATCAAATCCAATCAAAGAGACAGTTTCTTACTAATCTTCAGATTGAACAATGAGCCGCCTTAAAAATTATTCATTCATGGGAGGTGGGTGTCACTGGCTGGACCAGCATTTACTGCTCATTCCAATTGCCCTTGAACTGTGTGTCTTGTGAGGCTATTTCAGAGGGCACTTACAAATCAACCATAACATTGCTGTGGATCTGGAGTCACGTGTAGGCCAGGCCACATAACGAGAGCAGATTTCTTGAAGGACATTAGTGAACCAGGTGAGTTTTCACAACAATCAAGGGTGTTATCATTAGACATTTAATTCAAGACTTTTATTCAATTTCAGCATCTGTCAGAGGCAGGTTCGATGCCAGATCCCCAGAGCATTAACCTGGGTCTCTGGATTACTAGCCCAGTAACAATACCATTACTCCACTGCCCAGCCCACATAGTATTGGCAGAATATGATGTCTTGTAACTTCTCAAAATTATAAAGCAATTTATTTTTTCAAACATTCTTTTTTTTTTAAATTTAGAGTACCCAATTAATTTTTTCCAATTAAGGGGCAATTTAGCATGGCCAATCCACCTACTCTGCACATCTTTGGGTTGTGGGGGCGAAACCCATGCAAACACGGGGAGAATGTGCAAACTCCACACAGTCAGTGACCCAGAGCCGGGATCGAACCTGGGACCTCGGCGCCGTGAGGTAACAGGGCTAACCCACTGCGCCACCGTGCTGCCCCTTTCAAACACTTTCTAATAGCTCTACAGTTTCTGGAAACATTTTGGTTGGCAGTGTTATTTTTTAAAATAAAGAACTAGTCTTTACAAGATAACTACCTCACACACCAATTCATGTATGACGATCTATGTTCACTACTGAATAATCTAATTTAATTATTGCTTTTTGCTATGAAATCAATATATGGCTAATATAGAAAAGGTACAGAAGGTGAAATGGCTGCAGGAAGCCACATGTTTGAGGTATAAAAGGGCTTCCTTGACCTTGTTACTAACGACAGTAACAATTTTGAAATTAAATGTGATTACACATACGTACTTACAGCTTCCTACATTACAACAGTGAATATGTTTCAAAAGTACTCCATTGGCTTTAAAACACTTTTTTGTGTAATAACCACGGCGTTGACACCATTTTGAATACTCTGTGAAACTCCAGACACACCATATGCACAATTATTTGTTGTAAAATACAGCGAGTTGTTGTGATTTGGAATGCGCTGGCTATAAATGGCGCTGGAATCTCATTGGACTGTAACTTGCAAAAGGGAATTTGGTACATTCTGAAAAAGAAAACAAAATAGTCAAACTCTGGGATTAAATGGGTCACTGTACAAAGAGCTGGCATAGGAGAAATGGGCCAAATAGTCTCTTCTGTGCTCTAGCAGCCTTGTGTACATGTAAAGGGAGTGGTAATGACCTGGACCTACTGCCTATGAGGGTAGGAGATGCAGAGATGACGGAAGGATTTCAATAGGAAATTGGACAGGCACTGAGAGAAATAACACACAGGGATTCGGGGAAAAAATGGGGCAATGGGCAGACTGGCTTCCTCCACAGGGAGCCGACACAGTCCCAAAGGGCTGAATGGCCCCATTCGCCATCCTCCAGATGCTGTGATCTCAGGAGAGAAATTCAGCTGCTCCAGTCACTCCAACTAACTGGAGTCCCTCATCTCTGGTGCCATTCCCGTAAATGTCCTTTACACCCTCTCTCAGAACTTCACATCTTTCCTAAAGTGTGGGGCCCATATATAGGGTTCCATTCTAGAGGGATAGAATTGAAAAGCACGGAGGAAATGTTCAACTTGTTTAAAACGATGGTTCAACGACACTGGGAGCTCTGTCAACATTGGTGATCTCTATTTCGATAAAGGAAATAGAGGCACTGGAGAAGATGCAACAAAGATTCATAATATACAAACTGAGAGCATTTAACTCAAAAAAGGCTGGGGCTGCTTTTTTTCTGGAAAAGAGAAGACTGATGGGTAACCTGATGGACATCTTTCAGATTATGAATGGATTCAATAATCCAATAGGAATTTCAAGAGACACCTCTTTACCCAGCGAGTGGTGAGAATGTGGAACTCGTTACCACAGCGAGTGGTTGAGATGAAGAGCATGAATCCATTGAACGTAAAGTTAGATACATACATGAGGGAAAAAGGAATAGGAGATGCTGATTGGGGGATGTGGGGAGATGTAGACGGGTGGATGGAGGATCATGTGGAGCATAAATACTGATGCAGACCATGCCTAATCTCAGCCAGTGTGGGAATTTAACCTGTGCTGTTGGTGTCACTCAGCACAAACCAGCCATCCAGTCAACTGAGCTAACCAATCCCTGTGTAAATCTGTAATAATTCCTTAAATATTAGTGATTGCCTGTCTCCCACCATACTATTTAATGTAGTTTCCCAGTGCCCCTCATATAACTTGCCCCTCATACCCTAATAAATTTCTTCTGTGAGAAGCACCAAGATAAATTAAACAAAAGAACCATGTAACCACTACAGCCTATCTTCATGGCAATGTGGCATGATTTTGGGTGTTTCCAAACAGAAATGGTCATGAAACATCTTGTAACCTCCAAACACCCTTTCACTCTTTGTTCCTTGTGAAATGTGAAACCAGATATTCGCAAGAAGGCTCAGAGAGAATCAGCCCACTGGAGACGAAGCCGTGAGACCGGCCAGTCCAGCAGAAAGAAACTCTCTGATCATCCCCATTGACCAACAGAATGAACAAAATGCAGTCCTGGATGTAATTGAGAACAGAAGCAAGAACAGCAGAATCCAATCCCTGTAATCGGTTGTGAACTTGTTGGTGTCTCCGGAAGTGCGGTGAATTACAAAATTCCTTCGCACATTGAGAGCAGGAGAATGGCCTCTTTACAGTGTGAACTTCCTGGTGTGACTGCAGACGGCATAACCGAGTGAATCACGCAAATAGACGTGAACGAATCTAATGTCATCGGAGAATGGAGACATGGCTGCAGGATGACCAGGGATGGCAACTGAATATATTCTGTGTTTAGGAAGGACAGACAAAAAGGAAAAGGCAGCGGAGTGGCAGTGCTGGTTAATGATAATAATAATCTTTATTCTTGTCACAAGTCATTAACACAACAATGAAGTTACTGTAAAAATCCCCTAGTCGCCACATTCCAACACCTGTTCAAGTATATTGAGGGAGAATTCAGGATATCCAGTTCACCCAAGAGCACATCTTTCGGGACTTGTGGGAGAAAACCGGAGCACCCAGAGGAAAACCAGCAGACACGGTGAGAATGTGTAAACTCTGCACAGACAGTGACCCAAGCCGGGAATCGAACCTGGGACCCTGGCGTTGTGAAGCAACAGTTCTAACCACTGTGTTACCCATGGTTAAAGAGGAAAATAAACAATAGTGAGGAAGGATATTAGCTCCGACAGTGTGGAATCTGTGTGGGTAGAGCTGAGAAACAGCAAGGGGCAAAAACATTAGTGGGCATCGTATATAGATCCCCAAACTGCAATGGTGATGTTGGGACTTGACAGGGAAGATGGAGGAGAGATTTCCCCGATGGTGGGAGGGTACCGAACCAAGGTCGCAGTCTGAGGATACGGGATAGACCATTTAGACAGAGACGAGGAGTAATTTCTTCAGAGAGTGGTGAGCTTGTGGAATTTGTTACCACAGGAAATAGTTGAGGCCAATGCAATGAATGCTTTCAAGAAGCAGGTGCATATTGCACTTAGGGCGAAGGGGATCATAGGATATGGCGGGGGGGGGGGGGGGAAGCGGGATTAGGCTATTGAGTTGGATGATAAACCACGATCATAATGAATGGCAGACCAGGTGCAAAGGGCCAAATGGTCTCTTTCTGCTCCTATTTTCTATGTTTCTATCTAATCTCTTCCCACACTTAAGAGTAGGTCGATGGACTCTCCCCAGTGTGAACTTGCTGGTGTGCCTGCAGACTGGATAACTGTGTGAATCCATTCCCACAGAGGGAGCAGGTGAATGGCTTCTCCCCAGTGTGAACTCGCTGATGTCTCTGCAGGATGGATGAATCAAGAAATCCCTTCCCACACTGAGAGCAGGTGAATGGCTTCTCCCCAGTGTGAACTCGCTGGTGTGTCTGCAGACTGGATAACTGAGTGAATCCATTCCCACACAGGGAGCAGGTGAATGGCTTCTCCCCATTGTGAACTCGCTGATGCTTCAGCAGGGTGGCTGAATCAATGAATACCTTCCCACACTGAGAGCAGGTGAACGGCCTCTCCCCAGTGTGACTACGTCGATGAGACTCCAGCTCACATGGGAATCTGTATCCCTTCCCACAGTCCCCACATTTCCACGGTTTTTCCATGTTTTGGCTCTCCTCGTGTTTCTCCAGATTGGACAATCAGTGGAAGCCTTGTCTGTACACGGAATATGTGCACTGTCTCTCCTCACTGTGAATGGTGTGATGTTTTTTCAGGCTGTGTATCTGGTTGAAGCTCTTTCCACAGTCAGTTCACTGGAACACTCTCACTCGGGTGTGTGTTGTGTGGGTTTCGGTGCTTTTCCAGTCACATTCACGTTTAAAATCTTTTGAAGCTGGTAGATCGGACAAACTCCTTCTCGCCGATGATATTCAGAACCCAGTGATATTTAGATCAGAAGGAATCGAGTGAGTTTGTCACATCGAGACGTGGTGTTTGAGATTTCTGCCTATAATTCCTCCTCGTCCAATTTCCTTTTAAAGCAATTTATAAAAGTCATTGTTGTTAGTACAGATAGAAATTCAGAACAGACAATTCAAGTTCCTGTGGAACATTATTTCTCTATAGTTCTCCAAAAGCTGTAAATCTCCATCCCCCACAATCTCCCTCCATTCTCACTCTGCTGTATCAAATATTCATCCTCCCAATTCGCCTGAAGGTGCTGATTCATGTTGATTGACAGATCTAAGCTCAGCTCACTGCTTCCTGACCAGGACAGAGATTATAATAGGAGCAAGAGTAGGCCATTCGGCCCACCAAGTCTGCTCAACCGTTCAATGAGATCCTTGGCCGATCTACTTCAGCACCATTTTCCCACACAATCCCATATCCCTCGATATCTTCAATACATAGAAACCTATCAATTTTTGCCTTGATCATACCTGATGACTGAGGCTCCACATTCCTCTGGGATAGAGAATTCCAAAGCTTCACCACATCCCCGAGTCAAGAAATCCTTCCTCATCTCAGCTTTCTCTCTATTTTTCTACCTGTTACCCATAACCCCATAAGGGGCAGCACGGTGGTTAGCATAAATGCTTCACAGCTCCAGGGTCCCAGGTTCGATTCCCGGCTGGGTCACTGTCTGTGCGGAGTCTGCACGTCCTCCCCGTGTGTGCGTGTGTTTCCTCCAGGTGCTCCGGTTTCCTCCCACAGTCCAAAGATGTGCGGGTTAGGTGGATTGGCCATGCTAAATTGTCCGTAGTGTCCTAAAAAGTAAGGTTAATGGGGGGGTTGTTGGGTTACGGGTATAGGGTGGATACGTGGGTTTGAGTAGGGTGATCATTGCTCGGCACAACATCGAGGGCCGAAGGGCCTGTTCTGTGCTGTACTGTTCTATGTTCTAACCCTTCATTCCATTGTCAATAAAATATCTATTGAACTTGTGCTGCAATATATTCAATGACCCCCAGATACAACTGGTCCCTGTGGAAGAGAAATCCAAAAACTAACAACCCTCTGAGGGAAGAGATGTTTGGAAATCTATAACGTAGCTACAGTCTGATATTACAAGAAGAGAAATAATAATTCATTTACTTCATTACTAAACCATAAATAATATATCCAATCTGTACCATGTAACAATACGAGACATATCTCTGTCCATTATTAATTTAGTGTCCCCTGAAATGTCAGCCATCTCCTGGGGAACCCACCCCATTTAATTGTGAACATTAGGAAAGAGACACCCTTTTAAAAATAAATTTAGAGTAACCAATTATTGTTTTTCCAATTAAGGTGCAATTTAGCGTGGCCAATCCACCTACCCTGCACATCTTTGGGTTGTGGGGATGATACCCATGTAGACACAGGGAGAATGTGCAAACTCCAAATGGAGAATGTGCAAACTCCACACGGACAGTGACCGAGGCCGAGATCAAACCCGGGGCCTCGGCGCCGTGAGGCAGCAGTGCTAATCGCTGTGCCACCAAAAACCATTCTTTTAGTCAGACAAATAAATCTGTCAACCTGTTAAGGAGATGGGTGGGAGGATTTGGAAACACTTTCTGGAGCCGCTAACCTTCATTTGTTTTCTCCCAATTAAGGGGCAATTTAGCGTGGTTCCAGGTTCAGCTCAAATCATCAATGAGGACAATTATCTCTGGGAAGGAAGGAAACCCTGGGGGTGGGCGGGGAGGATTCCCAAACACCCACTAAGACCCATTGGTTTTATTGTTAGTCTGCAGACAGGAGCTGGAGAACTGAACCCAGGGAGAGGAGAGGGAGGGAGAAAACTGGGAGTGGAGGAAAGAAATGGTGAAATGGGTTTGGATTTCAGCCCAGGGAGGAGGGAGTGTGTGTGGGACAGGGATTTACAGCTTTGGGGGAACAAGAGAGGAAAAAATGTTCCAGAGAAACTAGAATTGTCTGTTCAGAATTTCTATCCTGGACTGACAGTGATGGCTTTTGTTTGTTTTAATTACAAAAAAGTCAATTTAGAGTACCCAATTCCTCTTTTTTTCCAATTAAGGAGTAATTTTAGCATGGCCAATTCACCTGCCCTGCAAATCTTTTTGGATTGTGAGGGTGACACCCATACAGACAGGGGGAGAATGTGCAAACTCCATACGGACAGTGACCCAGAACCAGGATCAAATCCGGGTCCTCGGCTAATCACTGAGTCACTGTGCCTGCCCCTCGTGATGACTTTTATCAACTCCTTTTACAGGATATTACAAGGGGAGGATTTACAGATGGAAACTCAAATCAAACTTCACATCAAGATTTAACAGAGTCGGGTAGCACGGTGGCCTAGTGGTTAGCACAGCTGCCTCATGGCGCTGAGGTCCCAGGTTCGATCCCGGCTCTGGGTCACTGTCCGTGTGGAGTTTGCACATTCTACCTGTGTCTGCGTGACTTTCGCCCCCACAAACCAAAAATGCGCAGAGCACGTGGATTGGCCACGCTAAATTGTCCCTTTATTGGAAAAAATAAATTGGGCACTCTAAAATAAAACATTAAAAAAAAAAGATTTAACAGTCACTCCATTCATCAGGACCTGAATATCATTGGCCTGTGAACGTGGAAGAAGAAATGTTTGTCTGGTCTGTCTGTAGAAAATGATTTTCAAGATCAGTGTGACTGAAAGAAACCCGAGACACGCATGACTCGCGTGAGAGTGTTCCAGTGAACTGACTGTAGAAAGAGCTTTAACCAGTTGCACGTCTGAAAAAACATCACACCATTCAGAGCGGGGACAGATCGTACACATGCTCTCTGCGGGGACAAGACTTCAACTGATCGTCAAACGTGGAGAGGGACAAGGACACCAGCAGCATGCTGAAACCATGGAAATGTGGGGACTGTGGGAAGGGATTCAGATCTCCCAATGAGCTGGAGATTCATCACCGTAGTCACACCGGCAACAGACCATTCACCTCTTCTGAATGTGGGAAGGGATTTACTCAGTTATCCGAGTGATGATTTACCAAGATGTGGGAGCCGAGCTGGTGAGGAAGGAGTTGGGGTGGTATACCCAGCAAAGCTGCAGCTCACATACAAGTCCAAAGACTTCCATTTTGAGAAACCAGAGGAGGCGAACATTGTAAAGCATGGACTGGGGTCCAGTTATCTGTATTGGACAAGATCTACGTTCCCTGTGGGGTGGGATGGGTGTTATGATAACCTCTATATAGATCATAGAATTTACAATGCAGAAGGAGGCCATTCGGCCCATCGAGTCTGCACTGGCTCTTGGAAAGAGCATCCTACCCAAGGTCAACATTTCCACCCTATACCCATAACCCAGTAACCCCACCCTACACGAAGGGCAATTTTGGACAGTAAGGTCAGTTTATCACGGCCAATCCACCTAACCCGCACATCTTTGGACTGTGGGAGGAAACCGGAGCACCCGGAGGAAACCCACGCACACACGGGGAGGATGTGCAGACTCTGCGCAGACAGTGACCCAAGCCGGAATCGAACCTGGGACCCTGGAGCTGTGAAGCGATTGTGCTATCCACAATGCTACCCTGCTGCCCCCTTTAGTTTTGATATTTTCTGATAAAATCTGTTTTTCTGTTCTGAATGAAGGGAGGAAAGAGATGGTTTCTTCTTTATGAAGCACAATGTAGATATATAGGGGGTGGGAGGGAGTCAGGTTAGCTACCTGATGACTACAGAATTGTTTTTGTTTTACTCTGTGAGTGTATGGGTACATGTGGCGGCCATCTTGGGTGGACTCTTGTCCTGCACATGTTGAACATTTACTGGATAGATTCCGTGATGGGGGGTGGGGGAGACCCCTGATTTAGCTGGTCACCTGGAACGTAAAGGCATTGGATGGACCAATGTAGAGGTTGAGGGTTTTCGCTCACCTAAAGAATCTAAATGCTGATGTACGGTTCTTGCAGGAGTCTCACTTGCAGGTTAGAGATCAGACCAGACTGCGGAGGGGTGAGCAAAGTGTTTCACTCGGGCTTTGATAGAAGGGCTCGATGTGCTGCTAAATGTAGAATACCCAATTCATTTTTTCAAATTACGGGGCAATTTAGCGTGGCCAATTCACCTACCCTGCACATCTGTGGGTTGTGGGGGTGAAACCCACGCAAACACGGGGAAAATGTGCAAACTCCACACAGGCAGTGACCCAGGGCCGGGATCGAATCTGGGACCTCGGCACTGTGAGGCAGCAGTGCTAACCAGTGCGCCACTGTGCTGCCCGTGAGGTGCTGCAATTCTAATCAATAAACAGACCCCTCCTTCGGTCACTAGGATCATTGCGGACACTAATGGGAGATACGAGGTGGTCAGTGGGTCGTTGGGTGCTGGTGAATGGCTAAGCCCCTAACTGGGACGATGAGGCATTTGTATGAAAAATTGTTGGGATCCATCCCAGACCTGGATACACATCGGTTGATTCTGGGAGCAAATTTTAATTGTGTACTGGATCCTAAATGGACTGGTCCAAGCCCATTCAACCGCCACACAAACAGGAAAAGGGAATGAAACCGGACGGACCACCCGGCAGCGACCCAGGCACCGGAAACAACAACAGCAAACCCGGCAAAAGATAAAGAAAAGCTGTTCATTAGCAGATTGTAAAAGGATTATGGGACACAGATTTAAGATTGGGAGCAAGATCTGCAGGGGAGATGTTACACAGTGAGTGGTCATGATCTGAACTCAATGCCGACACACAAAGGTCGATAATCTCCAGGTCCTGATAACCCGAATGGTGCTGTCAGAATTTGATGTGAGGATTGGTTGTGAGTTTCCTGTCTGCGAATCCCTTTCTAAGCCCCTGTGAAAGAAGGTTACAAAGGCATCACTGTCAGTCCAGAATAGTAATTCAGGAAAGATAAACATTTATCCTGGTTTGAATTTGCTGTGTGTAAATCCTCCCCTACTAACCCCCTGTAAAAGGAGTTTCCAAAATTAATCACTGTCAGTCCAGGATAGAAATTCACAACATTCTCCTCTCCTGCTCCCTGGTCCAGGATGACCACTCATGCCCCCCCCCCCCCCCCCTCCCCCGCCGCACACTGACCCTCGTCATCAGCAGTCCCTCGATTTGAGGGTGATGTTGACTCAGGGTTGTGAATTTCTGCCCTGGGTCTTCATGTGGCTGAACAGAGCCGCAGAGCTTTGGACACATGGGACAGGATGTCCAATTAATCTTGTATTTACAGTGCAGAAGGAGGCCATTCGGCCCATCGAGTCTGCACCGGCCCTTGGAAAGAGCACCCCATTTAAAGCCACATTTGTAACCCGTTCCCTCAACCCAGCAACCCCACCCAAACCCTTTGGACACTAAGGGCAATTTAGCATGGTCAATCCACCAAACCTGCACATCTTTGGGCTGTGGGAGGAAACCGGAGCACCCACAGGCTCAGGCTGACTCGCTGATTGTCCAATAATAAGTGAGAGTCTCAGTGGGACAATCAGACAATAATAGTGGAGATGGGGCCCAGAGGAGAAACAGCAAAGGATTCACTCACTTTGAGAGTAACACAGTGTCTGTTCCCATAATAAGAGTCAGGCAGTGTGTGAGTGAACACATCATTGGATCCAATGTAGAATCATGGAATCCCCTCAGTGCAGGGGGCCATTCGGCCCATTGAGTCTGCAACAACCCTCTGAAAGAGCATCCTACCTTGTCAAATTCCCCATCCTATCCCCACAACCCCTCCCAGTGACAATCTAACGCAGCCAATCCAGCTAACCTGCACATCTTTGGACTGTGGGAGGAAACCAGAGCACCCAGATGAAATCCACGCAGACACAGGAAGAATGTAGAAACTACACACAGACAGTGACCCAAGGTCAGAGTTAATCATAGAATCTACATTGCAGAAGGAGACCATTCAGCCCATCGAGTCAGCACCGGCATTACCTGATCTGGCCAACCCACTGAAATGTGGTTAATTCTGAATTGTACTCTGAAATTGCCAAGCAAACCACTCAGTTTAACGGCAATTAGGAATGGGCAACCAAGCTGGTTTGCCCGTGACACTCACATCCCATAAAGAACAGAGAAAATCAAAGGGCTGTTTCCAGTGCCAATTTCAAAGGAATCAGTTCTGGGCCCTTCACTCCTGGTTTACATCATTGATTTGAAAGTAAATGTAGGAACATGGATAAGAAATTTCCTTTGACACAAAAATGATTAAACACTTGATAGTGAGGAAGTAAGCTGAGGGAAAACAATGCAAAGGATTACATGATAAATGGCAGGACAGGATTAGTTAGGCCAGAGCTAGATTCCTGTGCACAGGAAGATTGCACTAGAGAGAGCAGAGAGGGGTTTTTAACAACATCAGCCAGAAATTGACAATGGAAACTCTAGGGAAAGTTTGGATAAACTGGGGCTGTTTTCTTTGGAACAGAAAAGACTGAGGGGAGACCGAAATGAAATTATAAAAAACAACCTGGCTAGCTGAGTTGGTAGAGCATGGGACTCTTCATCCCAGGGCCGTGGGATCAAGACCAAGCTTCAGCTTCTTTAATCTGAGAGCATGGAGCTGAACTATTTTATGGGTGACACGGCAGCACAGTGGTTAGCACTGCTGCTTCACACGCAAAGGTATCGGGATTCAATTCCCACTTGGGACACTGTCTGCCCAGAGTCTGCACGTTCTCCCAGTGTCTGTATGGGTTTCCTCCCACAAATCCCGAAAGACGCGCTTGTTAGGTGAATTGGACATTCTGAATTCTCCCTCTGTGTACCCGAATAGGTGCCGGAGTGTGGCTACTAGGGGATTTTCACAGTAACCTCATTGCAGTGCTAATGTAAGCCTACTTATGACAATAATAAAGATTATTCTAAATGTATAAAATTCTGGGAATCGTGGTGGCACAGTGGTTGTGTGCCTGCGTGCTGGAGACCCAGGTTCGATCCTGTCCCTGGGTCACAGTCTGTAAGGGGTTTGCACATTCTCCCATTGTCTGTGGGTTTCACTCCCACATCCCAAATATGTGCAGGTTAGGTGGCTTGGCAAAATTAAATTGCCCCTTAATTGGAAAAAAATATAAATTTATATTTTTTCAAAATTTGGTGGAACTAAATAGATTGGATAGGAAGGTCCTATTCCCTTTGGTTGAGGGATACATAAAAAAGGGGGCAGAGATTTAGGGAAGGACTAGGAGGTTTAGAGGGTGGTGAGGATCTGTGACATGCTGCCTGAAATGATGGCAGAAACCCTCATAACATGTAAAAAGTATTTAGATAGACATCTGAATTGACGTATCTTAAAACGCTACAGACCACAATCTGGAAATTGAGATGAGGCTGAATACGTACTTTGCAGCCACGATGAGCTGAATGAAATGCAACAGGAACAACAAACTTTAATAAAATCCCGGATAGTAACTCTCACTACTAACAAGGTCACCGTTTGCCCAGTTTAGCTGCCAAGTATGCTAATATGGTAATTTTGAAATTTACCTGCCTACATAAGAGTACAACAGCAAATTATTTAACTTCCCCAATGTGATCGGTGTAATTCGTCTCAAATTGAACCTGGAATAGTCATTAAAAGTTTCCCAGTCACTCTGATATCTGAAACCTTTGTCCTCAGACAGAACAGACAAACCATTTTACCTCCCAATGATATTCAGGTCCTGATGAATCGAGTAACTCAATCAGAGGATGATGTGATGTTTGGTTTCAAGTTCTCGTTGGCAAATCCTCCTCTTTCTAAAGGAGTTTCAAAAGAAATTTCACTATCTGTCCAGGAGGGAAATTCACAAGATTCTCTTTTCCGGCTTCCGGGTCAACGACGGCCGCGCATGCGCCGTGCTCCACCTGAGAAAGATGGCGGCCGCGCAGGCGCCCTGCGGCATATCGACCCCGAAACAGATGACAGCCGTTCACAGGGGCCGATCAGAGGGAAAAACACCGATGCAGCCGCCCCATTCGGTACTAACACCGAATTGTATCAAACGTGCCGGAACCAATTTACCACCCTGAGGAATGTAATGGAATAATGGCGGATAAGTGTACCCCGAATGCACGGCGGTGATAAGTACGCCCTATCTCCATCACAGGAGTCGGAACGCGCAGCCGCCCCCGGAAGTCGTCTCACTGTGGGGAGCATGCGCGGTGCTGCTCTGGGCTGAGCGCAGCCGCAGTGAGAGTGTGTGCGGCTCCCAGAAGCTGAATGAGAGCCGCCGCGAGCGGGGACAATGGTGAGAACCCAAACCCCCCCAATAAGACCCATTGGTTTTATTGTCAGTCTGCAGACAGGAGCTGGAGAACTGAACCCAGGCAGAGGAGAGGGAGGGAGAAAACTGGGAGTGGAGGAAAGAGATGGTGAGATGGGTTTGGATTTCAGCCCAGGGAGGAGGGAGAGTGTGTGGGATGGGGATTTACAGCTTTGGGGGAACAAGAGAGGAAAAAATGTTCCAGAGAAACTGGAATTGTCTGTTCAGAATTTCTATTCTAGACTGACTGATGGCTTTTGTAAAGTCCTTTTACAGGATATTGGAAGTGGAGAATTGGCTGACAGAAAACTCAAAACCAAACATCACATCAAAATCGCTCAATTCATTAAGAGCTCAATATCTTCAGTCTTTGAATTTGGAAGAAGTGTTTGTTCTGTTTCAGCAGGGTGACTCCAAAAGCACAGAGACCCACCCCCAATGAGAGTTTTCAGTTCACGGACTGGAGAGAGTTTTAACCAGTTACACAGCCTCAAAAAAGTATTACATCATTCACTGCAGGGAGAAATAAAATGCTTATTTGTGTGTGGACAAAGCTTCAACCAGGAGAGACATAAAGACTCCTCACCATGGAGAAACTGTGGAAATGTGCGGACTGTCGGAAGGGATTCAGTTACCAATCGCAACTGGAAGTTCATCGTCACAATCACACTGGGGAGAGGCCGTTCATCTGCTTCATTTGTGGGAATGGATTCAACCATTCATACAACCTTCTGACACACCAGCGAGTTCACACTGAGGAGAGGCCATTCACCTGCCTGGTGTGTGGAACGTGATTCACTCGGTCATCCCACATTGTGACTCATCAGCTTGTTCACACTGATAAGAGACCATTTATATGTCCTGACTGTGAGAAGAGTTTTAAATGTAAAAAGGATCTGCTGACACATCAATGTATTCAGTCATCCCACCTGCAGACACATCAACTTGTTCAGTCTGATAACAAACTTTTTAATTGTCCTGACTGTGAGAAAAGTGTTAAAAACAAAAAGAATTTACTAACATCAATATGCTCACACTGGGGAGAGGCCATTCACCTGCTCTGTGTCTGGGAAAGGATTCAACCGTCCATCTGCCCTACTGAACCACCAGAGAATTCACACCGGGGAGAGGCCATTTACCTGCTCTGACTGTGGGAAGGGATTCATTAATTCATCCAACCTTCTGATGCACCAGCAACTTCATACAGGGGATAGACCGTTCACCTGCTCTGCATGTGGGAAGGGATTTCCATGTTCATACAACCTTCTGACACATCAGCAGGTTCACAGTGAGGAAAGGCCATTCACTTGCTCAGTATGTGGGAATGGATTCACTCGTTCATCCAACCTATTGAATCACCAGCGAGTCCACACTGGGGAGAGGCCATTCACCTGCTCTGTGTGTGGGAAGGGATTCAGTCAGTCATCTAACCTGCTGACACACCAGAGAGTTCACACTGGGGAGAGGCCATTTACCTGCTCCAGATGTGGGAAGGAATTTTCTCATTTATCTTATCTTCTGAAACACCATCGAGTTCACACTGGGGAGAGGCCATTCAACTGTAATGTCTGTGGAAAGAGATTTACTCATTCATCCCACCTGCTAACACACCAGTGAGTTCACAAGCGACTACAAGGTTTAGATTATACCCTTATTGATGTTGTTAGTCATGTACAGGACTCAATAATGTTTATTCTGACAGTCTTAATCTGCTGATGAGGTTTATTATTCTGAATAAATGTGAAATAAATCAACTTTGTTTGAAACGTTGATGCAGATTTTTATCTTTCCCTCCTGAGTGTTTAACATCACCTGTCTGGAGCTCAGAAAGGACAATCTGGGGAAGTATCATACAGCAGGAACAGAACTTCAACCTGGACACAGTCTTTCAGGGTCACACTGAGAGGGACAAATCACACTTGGGTCTTTCTCATCTCTCTTCACTGACAGTAAAGTCCCCGTGTGGGTTAATCCTGAGGCGTGTAAGAAATGTGTCCCAATCTCTCTCTTCCATGGTTCATTCTGCTCTCTGTAGCTGGGAGCTGATAACCTGCTCCCTTATATTTTATATCATTCTTTCTGTGTTCCTTGATTCCTCTATTACTCAGCTTTTATTCTCGCTACCTCACCTTTCTGTTTTTTAAAATCTCAGTCTTTCTTTCTCCTTTCATCTATATTTCTCTCCTATTCCTATTTAATTGAGGTGTTCAACATCATGAAGTGTTTGATAGATTGAAGGAGGAAAAAGAGGGAGCGAAACAGTAAATGTTGGAAAAACTCAGCAGTGTTGGCAGCATCGGTACCGAGAGAAACAGAGTTAACGTTTCGAGTCCCTCTGACTCAGAGCAGGAGAAACCGGGATTGTCCCTCTGATATCAGGGAAGGTGAAGAGGAGATTTAATAGAGGTGTTTAAAATGAAGTATTTGTGATAGTGTTGATGGGGTGATACTGTTTCCCAAGAGCAGGAGGTTTTGTAACCAGAAGACACAGAGATTTAAGATATTTGACAACAATGATGATGAGGAGAATGGTTTTTACACAGTGATGTGATGTGATCTGGAATTCACACTGACAGCCTGCTGGAAGCAGATTTACAGTAACTTTCAAAGGGAGTAACACTTGTAGAGGATAAATTGGCAGTATTATGGTGAATCAAATGAATTCGACAGTTCACTCATAGAATCTCTACAGTGCAAAAGGAGGTCATTCGGCCCATTCAGTTGGCACTATACCTAGGCCCACCCCCACCCTATCCCTGTAGCCCCACCTAACCAATACATTTTTGGACACTAAGGGGAAGTTGATCATGGCCAATCCACCTGAGCTGCAAATCTTGCAGCTGATAGGTAGGAAAACCCATGCAGATACTGGGAGAAAGTCACCCAAGGCCGGAATTGAACCAGGGTCCATGGTGCTGTGAGGCAGCAATGATGCCCTTTGTGACAGTCTGAATTTTCCTCTCCTGATGTTTTAACATTTGATCTTTTCAATCACAATGTGTCTCAAAGAGAAGATTGAAACTTTGGTTTTAGCTGTCAGATATATTTCCTGTGTGACTATAAATCAAGAACCACTAGAATGATTTCAGTTCCTCTACGGATGCACCTCAGATACCAGAAATCTCTGGAGTTCTCCATGTCCTCATTTCTCTCACCTTGGGTAGAACAGCTCTCAATCAGGTGGAGTCAGTCACACGTGCCTCTGTCATGATGTTTCCATTCCTATTTTATCACACACCTCCCAGTGACACTGACTATAACACAGAAACATCAAATTAACATTGCTACCTTGCATCTTGCCCTCCTATTACTGTCTACTGAAAACAGTGACAGAGTAATGCACACCAGAATTGGAATGAGAGGCAGGTTATTATCCAATAATAACAGTGACAGAGTTGTCACCTGGGACCCTGGATCTGATAAGCAACAGTGCTACCCACTGTGCTACCATGACGTTCCAGATTGGCCCAGGTCGGGTGATATTTCATAGGGCGGTGAATATTAGATGGGCCGAATGGCCTCCTTCTGCACTGCAGGACTCTTGTGATTCTACATTGGATCCTATATGTTCCCTCACACTGAAGCCTGACTCTGATTATGGGAATAGAATTTGTTACTCTCAAAGTGAGTGAATCCTTTGCTGTGTCCCCTCTGGGCCCCATCTCCACTATTATTGTCTGATTGTCCCACTGAGACTCTCACT
The DNA here is from genome assembly GCF_902713615.1 of Scyliorhinus canicula. Taxonomy (NCBI): domain Eukaryota; kingdom Metazoa; phylum Chordata; class Chondrichthyes; order Carcharhiniformes; family Scyliorhinidae; genus Scyliorhinus; species Scyliorhinus canicula. The sequence goes on along the minus strand of NW_024055891.1, from coordinate 103,528 downwards.
GTTATTATTGGACAATCAGCGAGTCAGCCTGAGCCTGTGGCCGCTCTCACCATCTGGGACCGTCACAATGCCCGGGTGATTGACGGCAGCTCCGGACCAATAGGAAGAGGAGCGGCGGGACTGGAGGACCGACCGAGAGCGGCTGGTTCTCCAACCAATCGGAGTGAATGAGGGGCGGGGCCTGCTGTGATTGAAACATGCGCAGTGTGGGTAATGGCGAAGGAGAAGTGCTGTGTCTTCATATCCGTAATTGGTAAATGGCGTTTAACAATATGGAGGGAGCGAGAGATCGCGGGGGTGGGCGGAAACGTTGTGTAAATTTGGTGCAATTGCAAACCTTGGAAAAGTTTACGGGTCCCAATTTGTACCGAGCGGAGCTGCAGCTCCTCATTTTCGGCTCAGGTTAACGGCCGCCATCTTTATTGGATGCGCAGCAGGGCGCATGCGCGTTTCTCATCTTTGTCGGGGCGATGTTTCAATGAGTGGGAGGGGCTTGTTCCCCATTGTTCAGAATGGAGACAACTTGTCCATCAAACTGGATTCGTCTTTCAGTCCCAATGTCTTATTGATGATGCAAAGCGGTGGCAGAGATGGAAAGAAAAGGAAGCCAATCCTGCTCGCCGGATTTCAATGTCTTATTAGACATTCTGTCCCATGTGTCCAAAGCTCTGCGGCTCTGTTCAGCCACATGAAGCCCCAGGGCGGAAACTCGCAACCCTGAGTCAACATCACCCTCAAATCAGGGGACTGCTGATGGAAAAGCGGGTCAGTGTGCAGCGGGTGGCGTGAGCGGTCATCCTGGATCAGGGAGCACGAGGAGCGAATGTTGTGAATTTCTATCTTGGACTGACAGTGATTTATTTTGGAAACTGTTTTTACAGGGGATTAGTAGGGGAGGATTTACACAGAGCAAATGCAAACCAGGAGAAATAGTTATTTTTCCTGAATTACATTTCTGGACTGACAGTGGTGCCTTTGTAAACTTCTTTCACGGGGGATTAGAAAGGGATTTGTAGACAGTAAACTCACAACCAATCCTCACATCAAATTCTGACAGCACCATTCGGGTTATCAGCACCTGGAGATTATTGACCTTTGTGTGTAAGCATTGAGTTCAGATCATTATCACTTACTGTATAAAATGACTACCTCCTATCTCTCCTATAGATCTTGTTCACAATCTTAAATCTGTGTCCTGTAATCCTTTTACAATCTGCTGATGGGAACACTTTAAAAAAAATCTTTTGCTGCGTTTGCTATTGTTGATGCTGGGTGTCTGTCTGGTTTAATTCCTTTTTCATGTTTTTGTTGTGGTTGAATCAGCTTGGACCAGTCCATTTAGGATCCAGAACACAATTGAAGTCCCCTCCAAGATATAATTGATCTGTATCCAGGTCTGGGATGGATCCCAACAATTTTTTCACAAATGCCACATAATAATAATCTTTATTATTGCCACATTCTTTATTATTAACACTGCAATGAAGTTACTGTGAAAATCCCTTGGTTACCTATTCCAGCGCCTGTTCAGGTACACGGAGGGAGAATTCAGAATGTTCAAATGACCTAATAGCACGTCTTTTGGAACTGTGGGAAGAAATCGGAACACCCGGAGGAAACCCACGTTGACACGGAGAGAACGTGTAAACTCTGCACAGACAGTGACACAAGCCAGGAATTGCACCCTGGGTCCCTGGCACTGTGAAGCAACAGTGCTAACAACTGGGATGCCGTGCCGCCCAGTTAGGGTCATAGACATACACCAGCACCACCAATGTACCTGCCAGTCACCCACTGACCACCAAGTATCTGCCATTAGTGTCCGCAACGAGTCCAGTGACTGAAAGAGGGATCTGTTTATTGATTAGAATTGCAGCAGCTCGAGCCCTTTGTCAAACCCGAGTGAAACACTTGGCTCACCCCTCTGCAGTCTGGTCTGATCTCTATTTTTTTCCGATATATTTAGAGTACCCAATTATTTTTTTTTCCAACTCAGGGGCAATTTCATGTGGCCAATCCACCTAACCTGCACAGCTTTGGGTTGTGGGGCGAAGCCATGCTGACATGGGAGGAATGAGCAAACTCCACACAGCCAATGATGAGGGGCCAGTATCGAACCTGGGACCTCAGCGCCATGAGGCAGCAGAGCTAACCACTGTGCCACCATGCCACCCTGGTCTGATCTCTAACCCGCAAGTGAGTCTCCTGCAAGAACACCACAGCAGCATTTAGATTATTTCAGTGAGTGAAAACACTCGACCCCTTCACTGTTCCACCCAATCCCTTACATTCTAGGTGACCAGCCGAATCCGGGGTCTCCCACCCCCACTTCCCCATCATGGAATCAGCCGTTTCCACCGTAAGGGACGATCGAGTAAATCTTCAAAAAGTACAGGCCAAGGGCCCACACAAGATGGCTGCCACACACACCCTGAGAGTAAAATAAAAACAGTTCTATAGTCATCACCAGCAAGCTAACCCCTCTCTCCCACCCCCATTTCCTGCCAACGCCCCACCCAGATACACAAATTGAAACCAACGCCCCCCCCCTCCCCAGGACCCGACCCAGACAAAACCAGCCAAAACTGGTTCAACAACTGCAGCCCCCATCTTACTCTCATTCACCAGCTCACTTCTGGTGGGGCAACCCCTCTCAGAACAAAAAGAAAAAGAACGATGATATTGCCCACCTCGAGGATAAATCCTCACCAGGATAACTGAGTGAATCCCTTCCCACACTCAGAACAGGTGAATGGTCTGTCGCCGGTATGACTGTGGTGATCAGTCTCCAGCTCACATGGGGATCTGAATCCCTTCCCACAGTCCCCATATTTCCATGGTTTCAGGATGTTGCTGGTGTCCTTGTTGCTTTACACGTTTGACGATCAGTTGAAGTCTTGTCTCCACAGAGAGCATGTCTACGGTCTCTCCCCACTCTGAATGGAGTGATGTTTTTTCAGACTGTGTAACAGGTGAAAGCTCTTTCCACAGTCAGTTCACTGGAACACTCTCACTCGAGTCATGTGTATAACGGGTTTTTTAGTCACACTGATCTTGAAAATTATTTCCTACAGACAGAACAGACAAACATTTCTTCTTCCACATTCATAGGCCAATGATATTCAGGTCCCGATGAATGGAGTGACTGTTAAATCTTGATATGAAGTTTGATTTGAGTTTCCATCTGTAAATCCTGCCCTTGTAATATCCTGTAAAAGGAGTTTATAAAAGTCATCATTAGGGGCAGGTACGGTGGCTCAGTGGTTAGCCGAGGACCCGGGTTTGATCTCGGCCCAGGTCACTGTCTGTAAGGAGTTTGCACATTCTCTCTGTGTTGGACTGGCCCCCACAATCCAAAAAGATGTGCAGGGCAGGTGAATTGGCCAAGCTAAAATTACTCCTTAATCGGGGGGAAGAAAAGACTTGGATAGTCTAAATGTAATTTTTTTGTAATTTAAAAAAAAAAGTAATCACTGTCAATCCAGGATAGAAATTTTGAACAGACAATTCTAGTTTCTCTGGGGAGGCACACGGCACAGTGATTACCTTTGCTGCCTATGACTCTGAGGACCCGGGTTCGAATCCCGGCCCTGGGTCACTGTCCGTGTGGAGTTTGCACATTCTCCCCGTGTCTGCGTGGGTCTCACCCCCAAAACCCAAAGATGTGCAGGGTAAAATAAAATAATTGATTACTCTAAATTTAGTTCAAAAAAGGATTGTCTCTTTCGTAATGTTCACAATTAAAGGGGTGGGTTCCCCCAGGAGCTGGCTGACATTTCAGGGGACATTAAATTAATAATGGACAGAGATATGTCTCGTGTTGTTACATGGTACAGGTTAGATATATTATTTACCATTTGTAATAAAGTAAATGTATTATTATTTCTCGTCCTGTAATATAAGACTGTAGCTACGTTATATATTTCCAGTCATCTCTTCCCTCAGAGGGTTGTTAGTCTTTGGATTTCTCTTCCACAGGGACCAGTTGTATCTGGGTCATTGAATATATTGAAGCACAAGTTTGACAGATATTTTATTGACAATGAGTTAAGGGTTATGGGGAACAGGTAGAAAAATAGAGAGAAAGCTGAGATGAGGAGGAATTTCTTCACTCAAGAATGTGGTGATGCTTTGGAATTCTCTACCCCAGAAGAATGTGCAGCCTCAGTCATCAAGTATGTTCAAGAAAAATATTGATAGGTTTCTAGATATTGAAGATATCGAGGGACATGGGGATCGTGTAGGAAAATGATGCTGAGGTAGATCGGCCAAGGATCTCATTGAATGGTTGAGCAGACTCGGTGGGCCGAATGGCCAACTCTTGCTCCTATTATAATCTCTGTGTCCTGGTCAGGAAGCAGTGAGCTGAGCTTGGATCTGTCAATCAGCCTGAATCAGCACCTTCAGGAGAATTGGGAGGATGATATTAGATACAGCAGAGTGAGAATGGAGGGAGAGTGTGTGGGATTGAGATTTATAGCTTTTGGAGAATGAGATAGGAAATAATGTCCCACAGGAACTAGAATTGTCTGTTCTGAATTTCTATCCAGTACTAACAATGATGACTTTTGTAAATTGTTTTTAAAGGATATTGGAAGAGGAGGAATCTCAAACATCATGTTTCGATGTGACAAATTCACTCGATTCCTTCTGATCTGAATATCATCGGTGAGAAGGGGAAATGTTTGTCCGATCTGTCGGCTTCAAAAGATTTTAAATGTGAGCGTGACTGGAAAAGCACCGAGACCCACACAACACACACCCGCGTGAGAGAGTTCCAGTGAACTGACTGTGGAAACATCAGTGTGACTGGAAAAGCACCGAGACCCACACAACACACACCCGAGTGAGAGAGTTCCAGTGAACTGACTGTGGAAACATCAGTGTGACTGGAAAAGCACCGAGACCCACACAACACACACCCGAGTGAGAGTATTCCAGTGAACTGACTGTGGAAACATCAGTGTGACTGGAAAAGCACCGAGACCCACACAACACACACCCGAGTGAGAGTGTTCCAGTGAACTGACTGTGGAAAGAGCTTTAACCAGTTACACGGCCTGAAAAATCATCACAACATCCACAGTGAGGAGAGAGAGTGAACACGTTCTGTGTATAGACAAGGCTTCCACTGATTGTCCAATCTGGAGAGACACGAGACCCAAAACATGGAGAAACCGTGGAATTGTGGGGACTGTGGGAAGGGATTCAGATTCCCATCGAGGCTGGAGATTCATCGACGCAGGCACACAGGGGAGAGGCCATTTACCTGCTCTAAGTGTGGAAAGGGATTTATTGATTCATCCATCCTGCAGAGACATCAGCGAGTTCACACTGGGGAGAAGCCGTTCACCTGCTCTCTCTGTGGGAATGGATTCGCACAGTTATCCAGCCTGCAGACACACCAGCAAGTGCACACTGGGGAGAGACCATTCACCTGCTCTCAGTGTGGGAAGGGATTCACTTCGTTATCTATCCTGCAGACACATCAGCGAATTCACACTGGGGAAAAGCCATTCACCTGCTCACAGTGTGGGAAGGGATTCACTTCGTTATCTATCCTGCAGACACATCAGCGAATTCACACTGGGGAAAAGCCATTCACCTGCTCGCAGTGTGGGAAGGGATTCACTTCGTTATCCATCCTGCAGACACACCAGCGACTTCACACTGGGGAAAAGCCATTCACCTGCTCTCAGTGTGGGAAGGAATTCACTTGGTTAGCCAGTCTGCGGAGCCATAAGCGAGTTCACATTGGGGAGACGTCATTCACCTGCTCTCAATGTGGGGAGAGATTCAGTGATTTATCCACCCTGCAGACACACCAGCGAATTCACACTGGGGAGAAGCCATTCACCTGCTCTCAGTGTGGGAAGGGATTTATTGATCCATCCATCCTGCAGAGACATCAGCGAGTTCACACTGGGGAGAAGCCCTTTGCCTGCTCCCTATGTGGGAATGGATTCGCACAGTTAGCCAGTCTGCAGACACACCAGCGAGTTCACACTGGGGAGAGACCATTCACCTGCTCTTAGTGTGGGAAGAGATTACATAGAAACATAAAAAATAGGAGCAGGAAGAGGCCATTTGGCCCTTTGCGCCTGCTCTGCCATTCATTATGATCATGGCTTATCATCCAACTCAACAGCTTAATCCCGATTTCCCCTCCATATCCTTTGATCCCCTTCGCCCTCAGTGCTATATCTAACTGCTTCCTGAAAACATACAATGTATTGGCCTCAACTATTTCCTATGGTAACAAATCCCACATGCTCACCACTCTCTGGTTGAAGAAATTTCTCCTGATCTCTGTCCGAAATGGTCCACCCCGTATCCTCAGACTGCGACCTCTGGTTCTGTACACTCCCACCATCGCAAAAATCTTTCCTTCATCTACCCTGTCAAGTCCTGTTAGAATATTATAGGTTTCTATAAGATCCCCATTCTTCTGAACTCCAGCGAAAACATTCCCAACGAATTCAATCTCTCATATGTCAGTCCCACCATCCCAGGAATCAGTCTGGTAAACCTTCGCTGCACTCCCTCTAGAGCACTCCCTTCCTCAGACAAGGAGACCAAAACTGCTCACATTATTCCAGGTACAGCCTCACCAAGGCCCTGCATAGAGCAAAGAACAATACAGCACAGGAACAGTCCCTTCGGCCCTCCAAGCCTGTACTGGTCACGTGTCCTATCTAGACCAACCGCCTGCATCCTTCTAGAACCCATCTGTTCATGTGCCTATCCAGATTAGTCTTAAATGTCGCTAACATATCTGCCTCAACCACCTCACTTGGCAGTGCATTCCAAGCCACCACCACCCTTTGTGTAAAAAGCTTCCCCCGCACATCTCCACTGAACCTTTTTCCCCCTCACTTTGAATTTGTGCCCTCTTGTAATTGTCATTTCCGCACTGGGAAAAAGCCTCCAATTGTTCACTCTATCTATACCCCTAAAAATCTTATAAACTTTTATCAGGTCGCCCCTCAGAGACTTTTATCAGGTCTCTGTAGGGAAAACAATCCCGTTTGTTCAATCTTCCCTCATAGCTAATACTCTCCATACCAGGCAACATCCTGGTAAACCTTTTCTGAACTCTCCCCAAAGCCTCCACGTCCTTCTGGTAGTGCAGTGACCAGAATTGGGACACAGTATTCCAAATGTGGCCGAACCAAGATTCTATGTAATTGTAACATAATTTTCGAGCTTTTATAATCGATACCCCGTCCTATGAAGGCAAGCATGCTATCTGCTTTCTTCACCACCATTTCCACCTGTGCTGCCACTTTTACGTATCTGTGGACCTGCACGCCCAGATCTCTCGGTATCACTGCTCCTGATGGTTTTGCCATTTATTTTATAGCTCCCACCTGCATTGGATCTACCAAAATGCATCACCTAGCATTTGTCCGGGTTAAATTCCATCTGCCATTTCTCTGCCCAATTTTGCAGCCTATCTATATCCTGTTGTATTCTCTGACAATCTTCACCACTGTCCGCAACTCCTGCAATCTTAGTATCATCCGCAAACTTGCTGATCAGATCTGCTATGTTTTCTTCCAAGTCATTTATATATATTACAAAGAACAGAGGTCCCAGAACTGATCCCTGAGGAATCCACTAATTACAGACCTCCATTTGGAAAAGCACCCTTCCACTGCTACCCTCTGTCTTCTGTGGGCAAGCCAGTTCTGGATCCATCCGGCTAGTTCACCCCTGACCCCAGGTGATCTAATCTTTTGCACCAGCCTGCCATGAGGGACCTTATCAAATGCTTTACTGAAGTCCACGTAGACAACATACAGAGGCCTTCCCTCATCAATCATTTTTGTCACCTCTTCAAATAATTCAATCAAATTAGTGAGACATGACATCCCTCGTACAAAACCATGCTGTCTGGCACTAATAAGATCATTCATTTCCAAATGTGCATAGACCCTATCTCAGAATAATTCTATGAGTATAATGAGTATAATTGCAGCAAGATAACTCTGCTCCTGTACTCAAATCTGCTAGCATACCATTTGCCTTCTTTACCGCCTGCTGTAGCTGCATGCTTACCTTCAGTGACTGGTGTATGAGGATACCCAGGTCTCATTGCATAGTCCCCTCTCCTAATCTATGGCCATTCAGCTAATAGTCTGCCTTCTCATTTTTGATCCCAAAGTGGACAACCTCGCATTTCTGCAAATTATACTGCATCTGACATTCATTTGCCCTCTCACTCAACTTGTCCAAATCACACTGAAGCATCTTTGCATCCTCCTCTCAGCTCACCCTCCACCCAGCTTTGTGTCATCTGCAAATTTGGAGATATTGCTTTTTGTTCCCTCATCTAAATCATTAATATATAGAGTGACACAGTGTTTAGCACAGCTGCCTCACGGTGCTGAGGACCAGTGTTCAAACCTGCCCCGGGTCACTGTGTGGAGACAAGTTCTCCCCCTGTCTCCAGGGGTCCCACCCTCACAACCCAAAGATGTGCAGGGTAGGTGAATTGGCCACACTAAATTGCCCCTTAATTGGAAAATAGGAATTGGTTACTTTAAAAAAAAAAAGTTTTTTAATCATCAATATATCTTGTGAATACTGGGCTTCCAGGAGGGATCCCTGCGGTACCCCACTAGTCACTGCCTGCCAATTTGAAAAATACCATTAATTCCTACTCTTTGTTTCCTGCCTGCCAACCAGTTTTCTATCCATCTCAATATACTGCCCCTAATCCCATGTGCTTTAATTTTACACAATAATGGGGCAGCACGGTAGCATGGTGGTTAGCATAAATGCTTCACAGCTCCAGGGTCCCAGGTTCGATTCCCGGCTGGGTCACTGTCTGTGTGGAGTCTGCACGTCCTCCCCGTGTGTGCGTGGGTTTCCTCCGGGTGCTCCGGTTTCCTCCCACAGTCCAAAGATGGGCGGGTTAGGTGGATTGGCCATGCTAAATTGCCCGTAGTGTCCTAAAAAAAAAGTAAGGTTAAGGGGGGGAGGGTTGTTGGGTTACGGGTATAGGGTGGATACGTGGGTTTGAGTAGGGTGATCATTGCTCAGCACAACATCGAGGACCGAAGGGCCTGTTCTGTGCTGTTCTGTTCTATGTTCTAATATCTTATGCGGGACTTTGGTCAAAAGCCATCTGAAAGTCCAAATATACCACATCCACTGGCTGCCCCTCATCAACTCTACCAGTTACACCCCGAAGAATTCCAGTAGATTTGTCAAGCATGATTTCCCCTTCATCAATCCATGCTGACTGTCTGATCCTGCCACTGGTTTCTAAGTGCTTTGCTATAAAATCTTTGACAAAGAATTCTTGATATTTCCCCACTGCCGATGTCAGGCTTACTGGTCTATAATTCCGTTTTCTCTCTAGATCCCTTTTTAAATAGTGGAGTTACATAATCCACCCTCCAATCTGCAGGAATTGTTCCAGAGTATAGAATCCTGGAAGATGACACCAATGCATCCACTATTTCTGGAGCCACATCCTTAAGTACTTTGGGATGCAGATTTTGAGGCCCTGGAGATTTATTAGCCTCCAATCCCATCAATTTTCCCAACACCATTTCTTTACTAATATTGATCTCCCTCTCAGTAATCCTGCGTTCCCCCACATTTCTGGTATCTGATATGTGCCCTCATTTGTGAAGACAGAACCAAATTATGTATTTATTTACCTAGCCGTTTCTTTGTCCCCTAGTATACATTCCCTTATTTCTGACTGTAAGGAAGATGCATTTATCTTCATCAATCATTTTCTCTTCACATACCTATAGAAATTTTTACAATCAGCCTAATTTCCTGTTTGTGCTAATCCCAACATCACCACTGCAGTTTGGGGGTCGATATACGATGCCCATTATTTTTGTTTTGCCCCTTGCTGATTCTCAGCTTTACCCATACAGATTCCACATTGTCGGAGCTAATATCCTTCCTCACTATTGCATTAATTTCCTCTTTAACCAGCATTGCCACTTCCTTTTTGTCTGTCCTTCCTAAATACTGAATATATTCAATTCCCATCCCTGATCACCATGCAGGCATGTCTCAATAATCCCGATTATATTGCACCCGTTTATGTCTATTTGCTCAATTAACTCGGTTATGCCATCTGCAGGGAACCCATACTGGGGAGGGGCCGTTCACCTGCTCTCAATGTGCAAAGGGATTTTGTAATTCATCGCACTTTCTGAGACACCAACAAGTTCACAACTGATTACAGGGATTGGATTCTGCTGTTATTGTTTCTGTTCTCAATTACATCCAGGACTACATTTTGTTCATTCTGTTGGTCATTGGGGATGGTCAGAGGGTTTCTTTCTGCTGGACTGGCCGGTCTCACGGCTTCGTCTCCAGTGGGCTGATTCTCTCTGAGCCTTCTTGCGAATATCTGGTTTCACATTTCACAAGGATCAAAGAATGAAAGGGTGTTTGGAGGTTTCATTACCACAAGATGTTTCATTACCATTTCTGTTTGGAAACTCCAAACATCATGCCACATTGCCATGAAAATGGGCTGTGGTGGTTACATGGTTCTTTTCTTTAATTTATCTCAGTGCTTCTCACAGAAGAAATTTATTAGGGTATGAGGGGCAAGTTATCTGAGGTGCACTGGAAAAGTACATTAAATAGTATGGTGGGAGGCAGGCAATCGCTAATATTTAAGGAATTATTACAGATTTACACGGGGATTGGTTAGCTCAGTTGGCTGGATGGCTGGTTTGTGCTGAGTGACACCAACAGCACAGGTTAAATTCCCATACTGGCTGAGGGTAGCCATGGTCTGTGTTAGTATTTATGCTCCACGTGATCATCCACCCACCCCTCTACATCTCCCCATCAGCATCTCCTTCTATTCCTTTTTCCGTCATGTATGTATCTATCGTTACGTTCAATGTATTCATGCTGTTCACCTCAACCACTCGCTGTGGTAGCGAGTTTCACATTCTCACCACTCGCTGGGTAAAGAGGTTTCTACTGAAATTCCTATTGGATTATTGAGCTTCTTCATAATGTTAAAGATTTCCAGCAGGTCACCCATCAGTCTTCTCTTTTCCCGAAAAAAGCAGCCCCGGCCTTTCCTGAGTGTTAAATGCTCTCAGTTCTGCATATTATGAATTTTTGTTGCACATTATCCAGTGCCTCTATTTCCTTTTTCTAAATGGAGATCACCAATGTTGACAGTCCTCCCGGTGTAGTCTTACCCCAGTTGAACATTTCCTCCGCTTTTCAATTCTCTCCCTCTGCAATGGAACCCTATATATGGGCCCCACACCTTAGGAAAGATGTGAAGTTCTTAGAGACGGTGTAGAGAACATTTGCGAGAATGGCACCAGAGATGAGAGATTCCAGTTAGTTGGAGTGACTGGAGTAGCTGAATTTCTCTCCTGAGATCACAGCATCTGGAGGGTGGGGAATGGGGCCATTCAGCCCTTTGAGACCATGTCGGCTCCCTGTGGAGGAAGCCAGTCTGTCCATTGCCCCGTTCTATCCCCGAATCGCTGTGGGTTTATTTCTCTCAATGCCTGTCCAATTTCCTATTGCAATCCTTCTGTCATCTCTGCATCTCCTGCCCTCATAGGTGTAGCTTCCAGGTCGTTACCACTCGCTTTACATGTATACAAGGCTCGTGGAGCACAGAGGAGTCTATTTGGCCCTTTTGTTCCATGCTAGCATTGTACCATGACCCATTTAATCCCATAGTTCGACTATTGTTTTTTTCAGACTATACCAAATTTCCTTTTGGAAGTTACAGTCCAATGAGATTCCAGCACCATTTATGGACAGTGCATACCAAATCACAACAACTCGCTGTGTTTTACAACCGATAATTGTGGATATAGTGTATCTGGAGGTTCACAGTCTGCAAAATGGTATCAGCGCTGTGGTTATTACACAACATTAAGACTGAATCTTTCTCAATGATTTTGGTGAGGACACCGAGTGTAATGTATCTGAGTTTGTGGACAATTAGTACAAATGTACATTTCTATAAAACCTCTCATGACCACTGGACCTCCTAAAGTGTTTTAAAGCCAATGGAGTACTTTTGAAACATATTCACTGCTGTAATGTAGGAAGCTGTAAGTCGCATATGTAATCACATTTAGTTTAAAAATTGATTTTACATAGTGTAATCACTGTTATTCGTAACAAGGTCAAGGAAGCCTTTTTATACCTCTAACATGTGGCTTCCTGCAGCCACTTCACCTTCTGTACCTTTTCTATATTAACTATGTATTGATTTCATGGCAAAAATAAATTAACTAATGATTATTCAGTAGTGAACATTGATTATCATTAGTGAATTGGTGTATGAGGTTATATTGCAAAGACTCTATCTTTATTTTACAAAATAAACACGATCAACCAAAATGTTTCCAGAAACTGCAGAACTATTAGAATTTGTTTGAAAAAATAAATGGAAAAAATAAATTACTTTATAATTTTGAGAAGTTACAAGACATCATATTCTGCCAAGACTGTGTGGGCTGGGCAGTGGAGTAATGGTATTGTTACTGGGCTAGTAATCCAGAGACCCAGGTTAATGCTCTGGGGATCTGGGATCGAATCTGCCTATGAAAGATATTGAAATTGAATAAAAGTCTCAAATTAAAAGTCTCATGATTGTTTGAAAAACCTGTCTGGGTCACAAATTACTTTAGGAAATCTGCTCTCCGTACGTGTCCTGGCCCACATGTGACTCCAGATCCACGGCAATGTCGTGGTTGACTTGAATGTGCCCCCTGAAATAGCCTCACAAGACATGCAGTTCAAAGGCAATTGGAATGAGCAGTAAATGCTGGTCCAGCCAGTGACGCCCACCTCCCATGAATAAATAAGTTTTAAGAAGACACTTTTCAATTTGAAGATAAGTAAGAAACTGTCTCTTTGATTGGATTTGATTTATTAATGAGGTACAGTGAAAGGTATTGTTCTACAGTCCAGACAGATCATTCCATACATGAAAAAACAAAGTGCGGATCTTGGCAGTTTGCTCAGTTCACTAAATAATTTATTGACATTTTAATCACCATCCGAAACATATCTAATGGTAATGTGTGCTCATCTAGACAGAACTGAATTGGAGGAAATTAGAGATTTAACTGAACCACTTTTTTGAAAAATTTAGCCTTAATGATGGAGAAACAGGAAAAGCCACTCAGGGAGATGAGGAAATCCAGGCTCAGAGCGGATTTGCTGTCACCCCTCCTTTCGTTAACATGAACGGGACTTAGGCTGCAGAATGTTTCCCACCAAAACACAGAGGGGTCAAATATAAGCAACACATAATTCTCAATTCTGTTCCATTTAACGATATTTCACTTTGTTTAAAAGCTGACTATGATCAAACTGAACAAAGATTCATGGGATTTCTGTGACCCAGTGAAACACTTTCTTTTCTTGGTCAGTCATGTTTGCAATGAATTCAATGGTGTATATTTCAGAGTTATTAAGAGTGAAGACTCAAGAGCTATTCAATTCAAAATGAAGTCATGTATAACAAATAAATATATTGAGGTTCAACATGGAATAAAGAAACATAATGAGTAAAATTGGTGGAAATTTTCTGTTGGAAGATAAGAATAATGCATTAATGCCTTTAAAAAAAATACATTTAGAGTACCCAATTCATTTTTTACAATTAAAGGGCAATTTAGCGTGTCCAATCCACCTAATCTGCACATCTTTGGGTTGTGGGGGCGAAAGCCATGCAAAAACGGGGAGAATGTGCAAACTCCACACAAACAGTGATCCAGAGCCGGGATTGAACCTGGGACCTCGGCGCCGTGAGACAGCAATGCTAACCCACTGCGCCACCGTGCTGCCCTGTGATGCATTAACGATTGAACAGCATTGTTCCGTTAGAGATTTTTTTAAAAATTAAAAAATAGAATTTACAGTGCAGAAGGAGGCCATTCGGCCCATCGAGTCTGCACCGGCTCCTGGAAAGAGCACCCTGCCCAAGGTTAACACCTCCACTCTATCCCCACAACCGAGCAACCCCACCCAACACTAAGGGCAATTTTTGACACTAAGGGCAATTTATCATGTCCAATCCACCTAACTTGCACATCTTTGGACTGGGGGAGGAAACCGGAGCACCCGGAGGAAACCCACGCACACACGGGGAGGATGTGCAGACTCCGCACAGACAGTGACCCAAGCCAGAATCGAACCTGGGACCCTGGAGCTGTGAAGCTATTGTGCTATCCACAATGCTGAACAAATGCTAAAGTTCAATATAAGTTCTAAATCTTATGGTCTTACAAGTTGAGACATCTGATTTAAAGGAACAGCTGTCTTCATGTAATCAGGGACGTGGCCTCCCAGCCGAACCATTGAAAGCTGCAGCAAGACTCTGCAGTTGAATGTTGCACAGGGCCATTGGATACTGTGCTTCCAGATGTTTCTGTAGTGTAGCATTTACCACATTCACCTAACGTATTAAAGGTGCCTGGTTTGAAACTGGCTGAAGCATTAAATGCTTCTCATTTATGATGTGGACTGGGGTGGGCACAATAAGAAGTCTTATAACACCAGGTTAAAGTCCAACAAGTTTGTTTTGAATCCCTAGCTTACGGAGCACAGCTCCTTCCTCAGGTTAATGAAGAGGTGGATTCCACAAACACATACATAGAAAAATTCAATGATGCGAGATGGTACTTTGAATGCGAGTCTTTGCAGGTAATTAAGTCTTTAAAGGTCCAGATGGTGCGACAGGAGAGATGGATAATCACAGGTTAAGGAGGTGTGAATAGTCTCATGCCAAGCCAGTTTGTAGGATTTTGCAAGCCCAGGCAGATGGTGGGGGGCTGAATGTAATGCAACATGAATCCAAGGTCCTGGTTGAGGCCGTACTCGTGTGCGGAATGTGGCTATCAGTTTCTGCTCGATGATTCTGCGTTGTCGTGCGTCCTAAAGGCTGCCTTGGAGAACATTAACCCGGAGATCAGAGGCTGAATGCGCTTGACTGACGGAAGTGTTCCCATCTGGAAGGGAACATTCCTGCCTCGTGCTTGTCGCGCAATGTCAGTCCATCCATTGTCGCATGGTCTCGCCAATGTACCATGCCTCGGGACATCCTTTCCTGCAGAATATGAAGTAGACAACGTTGGCCGAGTCGCACGCGTATGTACCACGTTCCTGGTGGGTGGTGATCTCACGTGTAATGGTGGTACCCATGTCGATCTGGCACATCTTGCAGAGGTTGCCATGGCAGGGTTGTGTGGTGTCGTGGTTGCTGTTCTCCTGAAGGGTGGATAGTTTGCTGCAAACAATGGTGTTTGAGGTTGCCCGGTTGTTTGAAGGCAAGTAGTGGGGGTGTGGGGATACCTTTGACAAGATGTTCGTCTTCATTGATGATGTGTTCAAGGCTGTGAAAATTATATCCGAGTTTCTCCACTCCAGGGAATTCATCAGACGAATGAGTCTCAGGGTGTTCTTCCACAGACCCCAAGAGACCCACAGTGAACCCAATGAGACAACCAATGAACCGGAACAGCAGACCGAGCGATCTGTGGGACTGGAAGATCCAGCCAGCAGGAAGGTCTGGAACACCCCACCCATTGAAACAATCCGATCAGCAACTTCTACAGCTCTTCTTCCACTCAACCACGCAGTAAAACTGCCTCGAAGAGCTTTCTTGTCCAAATTCTGAACTCACATCTTTCTCCTCTTTTCCTGCTGTCTCCCATCATGCCCTCTCAGAGCTCACCTTGTCTGTAAGACTTACCCTTTGCTCCTTTGACCCGATTCTCACTAAACTGTTGAACATCCAACTTCCACAATCTCCACATTTCCACAGTATCTCCATGGAGTCAGTGTCTTTGTCCGTTTCCTCTTTAGACAATCAAGTGAAGCTTGGTCCTCACACAGAACACGTGTATGGTTTCTCCCCTTAGTGAGTGGTGTGTTTTTTCAGGCTGCAACTGGTTAAAGCTCTTTCCGCAGTCAGTTCACTGGAACAGACTCACTAGGGTGCGTTTGTGTCTCAGTGCTTTTCCAGTCACACTGATGTTTGAAATATTTTCCCACAAACAGAACAAACATTTTTCATTCCACATTCATAGTCTAAGGATATTCAGGTCCTGATCAATTAAGTAACACTGTCAGATCTTAATGTTTGTGTTTGGTTTGTGTTTCCTGTCTGAAAATCCTCCGTCATGCCCTGTAAAATGAGGTCACAGAGTGTGGTAATCACACTCCTCGTAATTCACACTGTCGTTATATGATGTGTTGTATCTATGTAAGCTCGGCATATGAGCAATTGCGCGGCTCTGCCTGTAGGGGGAGATGATGAGTTTGTACTGGGCTCCGCCCATGGTTCCGCCCATGGCTCCTCCCACTAACCGGAAGTATATAGGTTTGCAGTCGTGAGCCTGCCTGCCAGTTCATCTCGTCGCAGGCAGGCTCTGTTGTAAGACTATTAAAACCACTGTTCGCTTCCAACCACGTGTCTTGTGAATTGATGGTCACATCAATTTAATAGTTTTGGAAACTTGAAGAAAATGACTATGGAATCAGCCCTCAAACCTGATCGACTGGAACTCGACCCGCAGGCTGCAGAGGCAAGAGAAATCTTTCAACACTGGCTCAGATGTTTTAAGGTCTACCTGGCTGAATCAAGTACTCCAGAAACTACAGAGGAGAGAAACTCAGTCTACTGCACGCAAGGGTGAGCCACCGTATCTCTACTCAACTCAATAGTACCAACTCGTATACGGGAGCCCTTGCCATGCTAGATCGAATGTACCTGAGGCCCATCAACGAGGTCTAGCGCGCCATATTTTTACGACCCGCCGCCAGCGCCTCGCGGAGTAATTGGACGAATTCCTGCGGAAATGAAAGACTTTAGCTCGGGACTGTAATTACTAGGCTGTATCAGCCAAACAGCACATGGAGCACGCCGTCAGAGATGTGTACTTGGCAGGGCTCAGGTCAAACTATGTGCGCCAGCGGTTGCTCGAAAAAGGGGCCCAGAATCTAGAGGACACGGTAGAATTGGCTACCACCATGGAGGTCTCGTTCCGCAGCCTCACCTCGTTCCCCGCGGACCAAGCGACCCCATCGTGGGCTAGCGACAGGCGACTCCCCCAGGTCTGCGCCGTGCGGCCACCCACCCATCACGCAGCTCCAGTGTGCCATTTCTGCGGACAGCCCCAGCACCCGCGGCAGTACTGCCCGGCCCGTAACGTGACCTGCAGCAGCTGCGGCCGCAGGGGTCACTATGCCCAGGTCTGCCTGACAAAGCAGGCCCCATCTCCTAACTCTCCCGCAGCCCAGAGCACTCGTTTTCAAACTCCACAGGCCCGCAGGCCCCGGAATACTGCGGCCTGTACTCCGACTCCACCCCCAAACGACACGTGCGACTCATGGGGGCCGCCATCTTGGCGCCATCTTCCTCGCTGCCCACCACATGCGATCCACGGGGCGGCCATCTTGGGATCCTTCCTCTTCCAACTCAGAAAATCGCCTCGAAAACTACGAATTCAGAGGGCAGTCATCACGGGGCCACTCCAGCACAGCTGATTGAGCCGTCGACTACCCGACAACTCAGCGCGGTGACGTTGGACCAGTCACGTCCGAAACACCTCCGCAACTCTATGATGACCGTTCAAATCAACGGGTAAAGGACACCATGCCTCTTCGACACCGGGAGCACCGAGAGCTTTGTACACCCAGATCTGGTAAGACGCTGTTCGCTCCCTATCTTCCCTGCACGGCAAACTATGTCCCTCGCTTCGGGCTCTCACTCTGTTCACCTCCAAGGGTGCACCGTCGCGACCCTAAAGATCCAGGGCACTAGCTACTCGAACTTCCAGCTGTACGTGCTCCCTGAACTCTGCGCCCCACTCCTACTGGGACTCAATTTCCAGTGCAACCTGAAAAGCCTCACACTCAGCTTCGGCGGGCCCTTGCCCCTGCTCACTATCGGCAGCCTCGCTACACTAAAAATCGACCCCCCCTCCACTCTTTGCCAATCTCACGCCGGACTGCAAACCCGTAGCCACTCGCAGCAGGCGATACAGCCTGCAGGACAGGGTGTTTATCAGAACCGAGGTCCATAGGCTTCTACGTGAGGGGATCATAGAGGCCAGTTATAGCCCCTGGAGAGCTCAGGTGGTGGTCATCAAGACCGGGGGGAAATTCCGATGGTAGTGGACAAAAGCCAAACCATTAATCAGTTCACGCTCCTTGATACGTACCCCTTCCTCAGGATTGCAGACAAGGTGAATCAGATCGCCCACTATCGCATCTTCTCCACCGTGGATCTGAAGTCTGTATACCACCAGCTCCCAATCCGCCCGGAGGACCGCCACTTCATGGCGTTTGAGGCCGACAGCCACCTCTTCCACTTCCTCCGGGTTCCCTTTGGCGTCACGAATGGGGTCTCGGTGTCATGGAAAACGGAGTCCTGGGCCCCGACCCGGACCAGCTCCGGGTCCCTCATTGCAACTCCCTCGCTCTCATTGTCCCAGGGCCCTCAAAAGGTGCCTGGGGTTTTTCTCATAATATGCCCAGTGGGTCCCTCAGTATGCGGACAAAGCCCACCCACTATTTAAGGCCACACTCTTTCCTCTATCGGATGAGGCTCGTCAGGCCTTCACTCGTATCAAGGAGGACATCGCCAAAGCAGCCATGCGGGCGGTGGATGAATCCATCCCTTTCCAGGTAGAGAGTGATGCCTCAGAGGTAGCTCTCGCAGCCACACTGAATCAGGCAGGGAGACCAGTGGCCTTTTTCTCCCGAACCCTCTCCTCTTCGGAACTTCGACACTACTCGGTCGAAAAGGAAGCACAAGCCATCGTGGAAGCTATACGTCACTGGAGGCACTACCTCGCAGGTACCTCGCACTACCCTCATCATTGACCAAAGATCGGTTGCCTTTATGTTTCACAACTCACAAAGGGGCAAAATTAAAAGTGATAAGATCCTACGGTGGAGGATCGAACTCTCCACCTACAAGTACGATATCATATACCGACCGGGGAAGGGCAGCACGGTGGCCTAGTGGTTAGCACAACCGCCTCACGGCGCTGAGGTCCCAGGTTCGATCCCGGCTCTGGGTCACTGTCTGTGTGGAGTTTGCACATTCTCCCCGTGTCTGCGTGGGTTTCGCCCCCACAACCCAAAAATGTGCAGAGTAGGTGGATTGGCCACTCTAAATTGCCCCTTAATAGAAAAAATAATTGGGTAATCTAAATTTATTTTAAAAAAATATACCGACCGGGGAAGTTCAACGAGCCTCCAGATGCCCTGTCCCGCGGCACGTGCACCAGCGCGCAAGACGACCGCCTGAAAGCTATCCACAATGACCTCTGCCACCCGGGGTCACCCGGCTCGCCCACTACGTCAAAGCCCGAAATCTGCCTTTCTCCACCGAGGAGGTAAAAGCCATCAGCAGGGACTGCCCGATCTGTGCGGAGTGCAAACCACACTTTATAGACCAGACAGGGCCCACCTGGTCAAGGCCTCCCGGCCCTTTGAACGCCTGAGCATCAATTTCAAAGGGCCAGTCCCCTCGACCAATAGGAAAGTGTACTTCCTGAACGTAATAGACAAGTTCTCCCGCTTCCCCTTTGAAATCCCGTGCCCCGATATGACCTCCCACACAGTCATTAGGGCCCTGCACAGCATCTTCACCCTGTTTGGTTTCCCCAGCTATGTACACAGCGACAGGGGTTTGTCCTTTATGAGCGACGAGCTGCGTCAGTACCTGCTCGAAAAGGGCATCGCCTCGAGCAGGACTACCAGCTATAACCCCAGGGGGAACGGACAGGTGGAGAGGGAGAACGTGACGGTCTGGAAGACCGTCCTACTGACCCTCCGGTCCAGGAAGCTCCTGACCTCCCATTGGCAGGAAGTCCTCCCCGACGTGCTCCATGCTATTAGGTCCCTCCTATGTACGGCCACCAACCAGCCTCCCCGGACAGGCGCCGGAATGTGGTGACTAGGGGCTTTTCACAGTAACTTCATTGAAGCCTACTCGTGACAATAAGCAATTTTCATTTTTTCATCTTTTTAAACCAGACCCCTCACGAGCGGCTATTTGTTTTTTCCAGGGGCACTACCACGGGGGTTTCGCTCCCAGCATGGCTGAAGACACCGGGCCTGGTTCTCCTCTGGAAGCACGTCGAGACCCACAAAACTGACCCACTCATAGAGAGAGTGCTCCTACTCCATTCGAACCCACACTACGCATTCATTGAGTACCCTGGCGGCCGTCAGGACACTGTTTCCCTCCGGGACCTGGCGTCTGCAGGATTCAACTCTGACACTACATCCGCCGAGGTACCCCTCCCAACCCCCGTGCCCTGCGCCCCCACGCCTGCAGGTTCGCTGCCCGTGCTCCGCGCCCCCGCGCCTTTGGGTTTCCGGCGCTCCCCGTCACCAGTCCAAACAGTCGGATACGAAGCTCTGACCGAATCACCCCCGGAGTCCGCCATGGTTCCCTCGCCGACCGCCACCACCCAGCCACCAGCAAAGGCAGCAACCCCGGTGCTTCGTCAATCTCAGGGGACGACTCGGCCGTAAACACATCACCCCCGCTGGACTTGATTTTTTACAGGGGGTGAATGTGGTGAATCACACTCCTCGTAATTCACACAGTCGTTATATGATGTGTTGTATCTATGTAAGCTCGGCATACGAGCAGTTGGGCGGCTCTGCCCGTAGAGGGAGATGAGGAGTTTGTACTGGGCTCCACCCTTGGCTCCGCCCATGGTTCCGTCCATGGCTCCTCCCAATAACTGGAAGTATAAAGCTTTGCAGTCGTGAACCTGCCTGCCAGTTCATCTCGTCGCAGGCAGGCTCTGTTGCAAGACTATTAAAACCACTGTTCGCTCCCAACCACATGTCTTCTGAATTGATGGTCACATCACAAAGGTCACACTATCAGTACAGGATAGAAACTCAGAACAGATAATTCCAGTTCCTGCGGAACATTTTTTCTCTCTTCTTTCCCCAAAGCTGTAAATCCCCGTCCCACACAATCTCCCTCCTCCCTAGGCTGAAATCCAAATAAAGTATTGGATCATCATTTCTGTTTCCTTTTACCAAAGTTATATAATTAGAGGTAAGAATATGCTTTATAAGTCACTTCATTCATGACTTGTGACAGACATTAATCTGAATGACCCTGACTGAGCAGACAGAATAACAGATGTTAACCTTGTGTCCAGAACTGACTGTGTGGAGATTTGATGAACAATCGCAAGGGTCATTTCTCCAAATCTTCCAGGGTTTCCTTTGTTCTTCCTCTCCCTCTCGAACTAAGTTATACCGGATATCAGACTCAGGGTCCATTCTGGTTCTCTTCCTGCTGACTAAATAACTTCAATCAAATATGGAGAAGACTGAATCCACAGTTCGGTCCCTGCTCCAATCTCCATTCCAGACATACCGACTCCATCCCTCTCCATGGCAACAGTCTGAGAATTCACAAGTCTCTTTGTAAACTTGGTTTCACATTTGATCTCAATATGAGCTTCTGACCTCATAGGATTTACAGTGCAGAAGGAGGCCATTTGGCCCATTGAGTCTGCAACGGCCCTTGGAAAGAGCACCCTACCTAAGCCCACACCCCTCCCTATCCCCGTAACCTCACCTAACCTTTTTGGACACTAAGGCAATTTAGCATGGCCAATCCGCCTAACCTGCACATCTTTGCCCTCTAAGGGGCAAAATAGCATGGCCAATCCACCTAACCTGCACATCTTTGCCCTCTAAGGTGCAAAATAGCATGGCCAATCCACCTAACCTGCACATCTTTGGACTCATGTTTGTACCATCTGTACCGCCTGTTTCCACTGAATTACATTATCCGACCTCTCTCTGTCTCTGTGCGCATGGGGCTGAAACCTCGGTCATGGGGCAGCACGGTAGTTAGCATAAATGCTTCAAGCTCCAGGGTCCCAGGTTCGATTCCCGGCTGGGTCACTGTCTGTGCGGAGTGTGCACGTCCTCCCCGTGTGTGTGTGGGTTTCCTCCGGGTGCTCCGATTTCCTCCCACAGTCCAAAGATGTGCGGGTTAGGTGGATTGGCCATGCTAAATTGCCCGGTGTCCTAAAAAGTAAGGTTAAGGGGGGGGGGGGGGTTGTTGGGTTACGGGTATAGGGTGGACACGTGGGTTTGAGTAGGGTGATCATTGCTCGGCATAACATCGAGGGCCGAAGGGCCTGTTCTGTGCTGTACTGTTCTATGTCATCGTCACCTCCTGATTTGACAATTCCATCACACATCTGTCTGCTCTCCCACATTCTACCTCTGAAAACGTCAAGCGATCCAAAAGTCTGCTCCCCATGTCTTAATTCACAGCAAGTTCCTTTCCCCTATGATCCCTGTGTTCCAAGACTTGCATTCACTCCCAGTCATTTCTCACCCTTGTTTTCAAATCCCTCCATGGCCTCACCTCTCCCTGTCATCTCCTCCAGCTCCACAACCCCCTGAGATATCTGCACAGATCTGATCCTGGACTCTTGCACTCTCTCGATTCTAATTAGTCTTACAACACCAGGTTAAAGTCCAACAGGTTTGATTCAAACACGAGCTTTCGGAGCGCAGCTCCTTCCTCAGGTGAATTCACAGAAGTTGTAAGACTTCTTACTGTGCTCACCCCAGTCCAACGCCGGCATCTCCACATCATCGATTCTAATTACTATGCCATGATTTTAAGTTCCCTCAGCCCCAAGCACTGAATTCCCTCCCTAAACCTCCCCGTCTCCACCTCACTTACCTCCTTTCAGACTCTCTTTAAAACTCACATCTTTGACCAAGTTTTTGGTCACCAGTCCTAATATCTCCTTTTGTGTCTGGGTGTCTCACTTTGTTTTATAATGTTGCTGTGAAGTTGACTGGGATGATTTATGATGTTAAAGGTGTTATATAAATAGAAGTTGTTGTTGTTGACTGTAACCCTGACCTCCTGTTTTACAATATCCCATTGATCTATCTCTGATATTTTGCCCCCTGCGGGTTTGCTCAGGCCTGTCACCGGGAGCAGGCCGCAGCTCTCGATGCAAACCCGGGCCCGCAAACATCTTCCTGCACCGGGTTTCACTGAAACCTCCCGGCCGAGCCCAGCATCGGCACTGCGCATTAGGTTTGACGGCAGCTCGGGACCAATAGGAAGAGGGGGGCGGGCCTGAAGGACCGAGTGGTTGCTGCGGGTCCTCCAACCAATCGGAGTGAATGAGGGGCGGGGCTAGCCCGCTCTCTCACGTGAGCTGGAGCATGCGCAGTACCGATGACAACTCTGGATTCAGGCGGTTGGGCGGAAATCGTTAGCTGATCAAATTCGGTTGGGTGAATCATGAGGGAGGGATGGAGCCGGTGGGTGGGTCGGGAGGCTTCATAAACACTCCGTGTGTAGCCCAAGCCCCGACGACGAAGCTTGGAAACAGCAACTGAACCGATGAAAGCTGCTCGGGCTTTTCTCCGAGACAGGCCCGGGTGGCCGGGTGGATGCGGAGGGAGGGAGAGCCCCGGCTTTGCTCCGCCTCCCATTCACTCTGATTGCCTGGAGGACCAGCAGCTCTTCGGTCCTCCAGTTCTGCCCCCTCTTCCTATTGGTCCGAACCCACCGTCAATCAGTCCCCGGGCATTGTGAGCTGGAGCAAACCCGTCACCATCATTGTCAGCTCCCTGGTTTGCAGCTGCGGAGCTTCTCGCTCCCTCCCGGGAAATGAATGAAAATGAAAATCGCTTATTGTCACGAGTAGGCTTCAATGAAGTTACTGTGAAAAGCCCCTAGTCGCCACATTCCGGCGCCTGTCCGGGGAGGCTGGTACGGGAATTGAACCGTGCTGCTGGCCTGCTTGGTCTGCCTTAAAAGCCAGTGATTTAGCCTGGTGAGCTAAACCAGCCCCTAAACAGGCCCAGGTTAACGGGCACCATCCTGCTTCACACACTGGAGGGTGGTTCACATCAAAGGAAGAGGAAGGGGGGGGGGAATAATAAATAAGGGCTGACACTTTGCACTCAAATCAATGAGGACTCTGATCTCTGGCAAGGAAGGAAACCCTGGCAGGTGGGCGGGGAGGATTCACAAACACCCGCTGGAGGACCCAAACCCCCAATAAGACCCATTGGTTTTATTGTCAGTCTGCAGACAGGAGCTGGAGAACTGAACCCAGGCAAAAGAGAGGGAGGGAGAAAACTGGGAGTGGAAGAACGAAATGGTGCAGATGGTGAGATGGATTTGGATTTTAGCCCAGGAAGGAGTGTGTGTGGGGGACGGGGATTTACAGCTTTGGGAGAACATGAGAGGAAAAAATGTTCCAGAGAAACTAGAATTGCCTGTTCAGAATTTACAGGGGGTTAGAATTGTAGAATTTGCACACAACAAACTGAACCCAACAGGAAGGTTTGTGTCTTTGTGAATTCTATCCTGCATTAACAGTGATGAATTTTGGAACATGAGAGATTACAGCTCTCAGGAAAGATTAAATGGAGTGGGGCCTTCTTCTATCGACAACAACAAATTAAGCAGTGACCTGCTATAAATCTTTTAAAATATCAGTAGTTTGGAGAGGGGCGATGTGAGAGAGTGACCATCAATAAACAACAAGTCATAAATACAAGATAGCTACGAATAAATCCAAAGGGACAATACGGACAAAATTATTTATCACAGGTTCAGAATGTGCGGCTCATTACCATGGAAAGGAGTTGAGGAAAGTGCTGAGATGTTTTCAAAAGGAAACAGGACAAGCACGAGAGAAAATGGAATTGAAAATCATCTGAAAGGCTGAGGTTTGATCGGTGTGACAGTCGGAGATGTATGCCGAGTATTGACAGCCGCAGAATCTGTGACAAAATGGCCTGTTTGTGTCTTATATTCACAATATTTCAATATAATCTCCTTTTACAGAATATTTGCAGATGTAAACATCATGTCGAGATCTGACAGAGTCACTTGATTCATCAGGACCGGTCTTTCAACGTGGAAGGAAAAATGTTTGTCTGTTTTGTCTTTTGGAAATAATTTCAAAAATCACTGTGATTGAAAAAGCATCGAGACACAGACATCTAAGTAATTTCCCACAGTTAGCAGGAACTGAGCTTTAACCAATCACATAGCATGAAACAAAATTGCAGCATTTACATCAGGGAGACACCGTACTCAGGCTTCAACTGATGATCCAAGTTGGAGAGACATATGGACATTCGCACCAAAGGAATCAAGAAGCAGCAATAGGACATTCAGACTCGTGAGCCTGTTCCACCATTTAATAACATCACGGATGATCTGATAGTGACCTCAAATCAGCATCCCACCTACACCTGATAACTTGTTGATAACTATGATGAAACCGTGGAAATGTGGGGACTGTGGGAAAGGATTCAATTACCCATCTGAATTGGAAACCCATCAACGTATTCACAGTGGGGACAGGCCGTTCACCTGCTCCGTGTGTGGGAAGGGATTCACTCGGTCATCATACCTCCTGAGACACCAACTTGTTCATACTGATCAGAGACCGTTTAAATGTGCTGACTGTGAGAAGAGCTTTAAAAGCAGAAAGGATTTACTGACACACCAACGTATTCACACTGGGGAGAGGCCATTCACCTGCTCCGTGTGTGGGAAGGGATTCACTCTGTCATCCCACTGCCTGACACACCAACTTGTTCATACTGATGAGAGACCTTTTAAATGTGCTGACTGTGGAAAGAGCTTCAAAAGCAGAAAGGATTTACTGTTCCATCAACGCACTCACACTGGGGAAAGGCCATTCACCTGTTTGGAATGTGGGAAGGGATTTAATGATTCGTCAAACCTCCGGGCTCACCGTCAGGTTCACTCTGACCAGAGACCGTTTAAATGTGCTGACTGTGAAAAGAGCTTTAGACGCAGAAAGCATTTACTGACACATCAACGCACTCACACTGGGGAAAGGCCATTCACCTGCTCCCTGTGTGGGAAGGGATTCACTCAGTCATCACTTCTCCTGAGACACCAACTTGTTCATACTGATCAGAGACCTTTTAAATGTGCTGACTGTGAGAAGAGTTTTAAAAGTAAAAAGAATTTACTGAGACACCAACGCACTCACACTGGGGAGAGGCCATTCACCTGCTCCGTGTGAGTGAAGAGATTCACATGTTCATCCCAGCTTCTGCAACACCAGCGAGTTCACACTGGACAGAGACCATGCACTTGACCCATGTGTGAGAAGAAATTTACTCTGTCATCCCAATTGACTTCACACCAACTTGTTCACACTGATCAGAAACCTTTTAAATGTTCTGATTGTGAAGAGATTTAAAAGTAAACAGAATCTGCGGAAACACCAGCGAGTTCACACTGAAACAGAATCATAGAATTTACAGTGCAGAAGGACGGCGTTCGGCCCATCGAGTGCACCGGCCCTTGCAAAGAGCACCTTACTTAAGCCCCTACCTCCAACCTAACCCATAACCCCACCTAACCTTTTAAGACACAAATGGCAATTTAGCATGGCCAATCCATCTAACCTGGACTGTTGGGGGAAACCGGAGCACCCGGAGGAAACCCACGCAGACACTGGGGACAACGCGCAGACTCCGCACAGACAGTGACCCAAGCCGGGAATCAAATCTGGGGCCCTGGTGCTGTGAAGCAACAGTGTTAACCACTGTGCTGCTGCGTCGCCCACATGTGGGAGTGGTCCTGGGGAGAGGCTGTTTAACTGCTCCGTGTGTGGGAGGAGATTCACTCAGTCAAACAACCTGAACAGATATCAGCAAGTTCACAGACAGCAGCAGGGTTTGGATTCAGCTGTTGTTGCTGCTGTTAGTCACATCCGGGACAGAATGATGCCTGGACGTCTGTTTCCAGTGGGGCTCCACAGTTTCCGGTATATATCAATGATTTAGACTGAAATGTATGCACCAGGATTATACAAAAGTTGTTGATGTGTTTTAGACAATGAGGGAGAAAGCCATGGACTGGGTCAGGTGGACAGAAAAGTGGTGAATGGAAATTTAGATAATGAGAGGTTAGGAACACACTTCAGTTAATTCCCGATAAAAGTAAGGTCACTTCAGGATAATGGAAAAAACTGATTGGTGGGGAAGCTACAAATGATCCTTTTTAAAAAAAATAAAATTCAGAGTACCCAATTATTATATTTATTTTCCAACTAAGGGGCAGTTTAGCCTGGCCAATCCACCCAACCTGCAAATCTTTAGGTTTTGGGGGTGAAACCCATGCAGACACGTGGAGAATGTACAAACTCCACCCAGGGTCGGGATTCAAACCCGGGTCCTCAGCGCAGTAGTTCCATTGCTAACCACTGATCTACCTGCTGCCCTAGCTACAAATAATTCTAATATCTTTATTGAACAGTTCTCAAATGGAAAGGCACTTGACCACATTAAAACTAAGGATCTGCAATAGATGTTTGATCGAGCAAGCCATATTTAGGGCAAGATTATAAAAAGGGCATTCATTTAAAGTGATTAGAATAAGAAGCAATGCTGAGCAAGGCTAGGAGAGTGGGCAAAGAAGTGGCAGATGGAATACAATGTGGAAAACTGTGAGGTTATGCACTTTGGAAGGAGAAATGGGGGCATAGACTATTTTCTAAATGGGAAAATGCTGAGGAAATCACAAGCACAAAGGGACTTGGGAGACCTTGTTCAAGATTCTCTTCAGGTTAACGTGGAGGTGCACTGCAGCCTCAAGGTCCCAGGTTCGATCCTGGCTCTGGGTCACAGTCCGTGTGGAGTTTACACATTCTCCCCGTCTTTGTGTGTGTTTCTCCCCCACAACCCAAAGATATGCAGGGTAGGTGGATTGGCCACACTAAATTGCCCCTTAATTGGAAAAAATGAATTGGGTAATTCAATTTTTAAAAAATGTTTTAAAAAGGTTAATGTGCAGGTTCAGTAGGAAGTAAGGAAGGGAAATGCAATGTATTCATGTCGGGAGGGCTGGAATACAAGACCAGGGATATACGTCCGAGGCTATATAGGGCTCTAATCAGACCCCATTTGGAGTACTAAGAGCAGTTTTGGGCCCCGTATCTAACGAAGGCAGTGTTGGCCTTGGAAAGGGTCCAGAGGAGGTTTACAAGAATGATCCCTGGAATGAAGAGCTTGTCATATGAGGAATGGTTGAGGACTCTGGGTCTGTACTCGATGGAGTTTAGAAGGATATGGGGGGATCTTATTAAAACTTACAGGATACTGCGAGGCCTGGGTAGAGTGGACATGGAGAAGATGTTTCCACTTGTAGGTAAAACTAGAAGCAGAGGACAAAATCTCAGACTAATGGATGATCCTTTAAAACAGAGTAAGAAGTCTTACAACACCAGGTTAAAGTCCAACAGGTTTGTTTCTACTCACTAGCTTTCAGGGCACAGTTCCTTCCGCAGGTGATGAGGAGAAATTAAAACAGATGAGGAGGAATTTCTTCAGCCAGAGGGTGATGAATCTGTTGGACTCTTTGCCACAGAAAGCCATGGAGGCCAAATCACTGAGTGTCTTTAAGATAAAGATAGATAGGTTCTTGATTATTAAGGGGATCAGGGGTCATGGGGAGAAGGCAGGAGAATGGAGATGAGAAAAATATCAGCCATGATTGAATGGCGGAGCAGATTCGATGGGCCGAGTGGCCTAATTCTGCTCCTATGTCTTATGATGTGAAGAAAAACATTCTGTGCTGCATGTGGGATCATGAATGCACTGCTCGGAAATGTGGTGGAGGCAGATTCAATTGATGCCTTGAAAAGAGAATTGGACAACTATCTGTTACTATCAGATCAGCCATGACCATATTAAATGGTGGAGCAGACTGGGCCGAATAGCCAACTCCAGCTCCTTGCTCATCTGTTCGTATCTTTTGAGGAGAAAAATATCTGCAGAGTTCAGGGCCAATGACAGGGGATTGTGACTGTTGCAGAAAGTTGGCACAGATACAATTTGTTGAGTGCCTTTGTTTTGTGCTGTCACCTTTCTATGCCACTGTGTTATGGGGGAAATGCAGTGCACCAATGCAAGAGAGGCAGATTGCTCCCTCGATTTGGATTGGATTGGATTTGTTTATTGTCACATGTACCGAGGTACAGTGGAAAGTATTATTCTGCGAGCAGCTCAAACAGATAATTTTGTACATAAAAAGAAAGGAAACTAAAAAGAAAATACATAATAGGGCAACACAAGGTACACAATGTTGATATATAGACAAAGGCATTGAGTGAAGCAGACAAGAGTGGAGTATTAATCAGGTCAGTCCATAAGAGGGTCATTTAGGACTCTGGTAATAGCGGGGAAGAAGCTGTTTTCAATCTGTTCGTGCGTGTTCTCAGACTTTTGTATCTCCTACCCGATGGAAGAAGTTGGAAGAGTGAGTAAGCTGGGTGGGAGGGGTCTGAGATTATGCTGCCCGCTTTCTCAAGGCAGCGGGAGGTGTGGATCGAGTCAATGGATGGGAGGCAGGTCTGTGTGATGGACTGGGCGGTGTTCATTACTCTCTGAAGTTTCTTGCGGTCTTGGGCCGAGCAGTTGCCATACCAGGCTGTGATGCATCCAGATAGGAATGCTTTCTGTAGTCCATCTGTAAAAGTTGGGAAGAGTCAGTGTGGACATGCCAAATTTCCTTAGTTTCCTGAAGAAGTATAGGCGCTGTTGTGCTTTCTTGGTGGTAGCGTCGATATGGGTGGACCAGGACAGATTTTTGGTGATGGATACCCTGTGCCCCAGTGCAGGAGAAGCTGGTTGTTGGGCAGTGTGAGCTGAACATACATGGCTGGATAAAGACTGAGGCAGATATCAAGACCCTTGGAGTGAAAACAGGTCTGGAGGGAGTGGGTCAGTGAACCTGGGGAGTTGCATTTTGCATGAATCGTGAGTGTGACCCAGTCACATTTATGAACAGTAAACAAACCTATCACTGGTTTGATGAGATGATTTTCCGTGTCCCAGGTGTTGTAAATACTGTACATACTGTAGATCAGCCTGCTTGCTGCCCATGTTTCAGTGATATTTTATCAGAATAATGTGCTTCTGTATTAGATAAAGTATCCAAACCTCTCATTGTGCTTCATGCCCAGCATCTTGCCTAACTGTGGATCTTCTATTTTGCTATCTGGGAAATAGAATCTTCCTGTTTACTAATTGCTCTATGGCGGCTGTGTTACCCAGAATCCCCCACGCTGCAGACATTTCCCTATCAGTGAGTGTACGAGGCCAGTGCGCAACTGCAGGGTGGTTGTGTGCTCTGAGCATGCTCAGTGTAAGTCATGGTGAGAGAGTGAGGAGGTGCTGGGTTGAACACAACAGTGAGCTGTACCCCTGTGAGACGGGCATCTCCCAGTCTCTGTTTGACTCTCCTCCAGCTTCCTGTCATGGTTGAGTTGGACAAGGAACCCTCATCATTTGAACTGGAAAAGGCAATTGATTGCTGAGCAAGCTGTAAGGTGCCCGGCTGAACTGCTCACACAGAGAAAGTCCCATCGACTGTCACATCTTGCTGCTCTCCCCTTTTGGACTGTGAGACTGGTCCACGGAACATGTAATAGATGTAATAAAAACAGCAGTGACAGAGGAGACAGCATCAACTACAGGGACATCTCACTCCTTAGAGTCAGGGGGAGACCTTCACTTTACATAGATTACATAGAATTTACAGTGCAGAAGGAGGCCATTCGGCCCATCGAGTCTGCACCGGCTCTTGGGAAGAGCACCCTACCCCTACCAAGGTCAACACCTCCACCCTATCCCCATAACTCAGTAAGCCCACCCAACACTAAGGGCAATTTTGGACACTAAGGGCAATTTATCATGGCCAATCCACCTAACCCGCACATCTTTGGACTTGGGTGATGTTTAAAAGATTCATCTACTTGCAGATTGAGTTTATCCAGAAGCACAGTGCGGTTTCTGTGCTGACAGATCTACGGTGAACATGATCTTCTCCACACACCAGCAACAAGGGAAGAGAACAATTGGGATTTGATCTGGAGTCTGCTGAAATAGGGACGTTATTACTGAGTGAAAGTAAATCTTGAAGTATGAATTGCAATTTATTTGTACAATTGTAAAAGGCAGTGAAAAGTTAGATTATCTGAAGTTAAACTTTAGCCTTAACGTTGTGCTTTGGATCTCACAAGCTTTGGAAGCTCCAGCATCTCTAACTTCTTTGGGTGGAAGAATGTTGAAGCTTTTGGTTCTCTGTGAAAGCTGATTGTTTAACTTTTATTTTTCTTTCTTTTTATTTGAATCAATGGAAAGGTGCCTGAAGAAAGAGGGAAAAACACATTTGGGCAAAGCTGAGAAAAATGCCCAAAGAATTGAAGATTCCTGTACCAGCCTCCCCGGTCAGGCGCCGGAATGTGGCGAGTAGGGGCTTTTCACAGTAACTTCATTGAAGCCTACTCGTGACAATAAGCGATTTTCAATTCAAGACAAAAAGTTTAAAATGGTGTTTGGTTCTTCTTTTATCTGAAAATAAAGTTACACAAAGTCAACACAGTTGTGCGCATTTGAGAATATTTGTTCTAACACCTTTGGGGCAGAGAAGTTAACCCTTTCCACTGACAGCACGGTGACGATTTGAACTAAAGACTTTGCCTTTTTAAGATGTGGCGTCATCCCATTTGTTAACTTTCAAGACAAAGTGTTTGAGAACAGGAGATATTGGAGTTATTTCCAAACTGATTACAAGTTCCTGTCCTTCAGTCTCTGATCTACAAATATATTATGTGAATATTAAATTGGACAGTAATGTTACTCCAGCACCCCAGTGGTTAAGACTGCTGCCTCACAGGGACCTGGTACGATTCCAGCCTTGGGTGATTGTCTGCATGAAGTTTGCACATTCTCCCCGTGTCTGCGTGGATTTCCTCCGGGTGATCTGGTTTCGTCACAGTCCAAAGATGTGCAGGCTGGCTGGATTGGCCAAATTAAATTGCCCCTTAGTGTCCAAAGATGTGCAGTTCGTTGTGGTGACGGGTTGGGGGAATGGGCTTTGGGATGGTGCTCTTAGGGCAACACAGTAGTGCAGTGGATAGCACTGCTGCCTCAGGGCGCCATGGACCCAGGTTTGATCCCAGCCTGGGTCACAGTCTGTGCAGTTTGCACATTCTCCCCGTTTCTGCCTGGGTCTCACCCCCACAACCCAAAAAGATGTGCAGAGTAGGTGGATTGGCCATGCTAAATTGCCTCTTATTTGGAAAAAAGGGATGATGCTCTTTCGGAGGGCCAGTGCAGATTCAATGGGCCGAATGGCCTCCTGTACTGTAGGGATCCTATGGATTCTATATTTCACAAAATCCATGATTCCGTAATCCTCCAAAATAGCTGTGGTCTGCATTTTAAATACCTTCCCCAGTCTTACCAATGCATAGCATGTATATCTTAACAATAGCTTGTGAACTTATTGAATGGTGGAGAAGGCTCGCAGGGCCAAATGGCCTACTCTTGTTCCTAAGTCCTATATTTCCTTTTGTTTAACTGACTTTGAACCTGAAATACACATAATATCCATCTCATGTTCACAAGACCAGCTTGATAATAGCTGAATTCCATGTCCAGGAATCACTGTCCACTGAAGAAGGAATATTACTGCTGCTGTGTTTGTGAAAGTTTTATTTCATACAATAGTTATTATCCAACATTCTTTCTGCGAGAGGATAGTCCACATTGCAGTTCAGATGTGAATTTTTAAGTTCAGTTTGTAGAACGGTTCACAGTTCACCTTTTGGACTTTATTTTCTTCCACGTTTGTAGTTTCTCCGTTGTTTCAATCCACAGAAAAGATTCCAGTCATTTCCACAAAATCAGCCACTTCTATAACATTCAATTAATTTCTTCAGTTTGTTTTTTTTTAAATATAATTTTTATTGGAATTTTTTACAGAAAATATAAAACATAACGACAAACAATGAAATGCAACAAAATAACCCATAATAACTGTAACACCCCCAGACCGTATGTATCACATCCCCCCAACCTCAATGAACAACAAAAGAACTTAAAAATAAACTAAAATTAAATAAACAAACATAGAACATAGAACGATACAGCGCAGTACAGGCCCTTCGGCCCTCGATGTTGCACCGACATGGAAAAAATCTAAAGGCCATCTAACCTACACTATGCCCTTATCATCCATATGCTTATCCAATAAATTTTTAAATGCCCTCAATGTTGGCATGTTCACTACTGTTGCAGGTAGGGCATTCCACGGCCTCACCACTCTTTGCGTAAAAAACCCACCTCTGACCTCTGTCCTATATCTATTACCCCTCAATTTAAGGCTATGTCCCCTCGTGCTAGCCACCTCCATCCGCGGGAGAAGGCTCTCGCTGTCCACCCTATCTAACCCTCTGATCATTTTGTATGCCTCTATTAAGTCACCTCTTAACCTTCTTCTCTCTAACGAAAACAACCTCAAGTCCATCAGCCTTTCCTCATAAGATTTTCCCTCCATACCAGGCAACATCCTGGTAAATCTCCTCTGCACCCGTTCCAAAGCTTCCACGTCCTTCCTATAATGAGGCGACCAGAACTGTACGCAATACTCCAAATGCGGCCGTACTAGAGTTTTGTACAACTGCAACATGACCTCATGGCTCCGGAACTCAATCCCTCTACCAATAAAGGCCAACACACCATAGGCCTTCTTCACAACCCTATCAACCTGGGTGGCAACTTTCAGGGATCTATGTACATGGACACCGAGATCCCTCTGCTCATCCACACTACCAAGAATTTTACCATTAGCCAAATATTCCGCATTCCTGTTATTCTTTCCAAAGTGAATCACCTCACACTTCTCCACATTAAACTCCATTTGCCACCTCTCAGCCCAGCTCTGCAGCTTATCTATGTCCCTCTGTAACCTGCAACATCCTTCCGCACTGTCTACAACTCCACCGACTTTAGTGTCGTCTGCAAATTTACTCACCCATCCTTCTGCGCCCTCCTCTAGGTCATTTATAAAAATGACAAACAGCAACGGCCCCAGAACAGATCCTTGTGGTACGCCACTCGTAACATAGTCATTGTCCGCTCCCCCCCCCGGGTTGCTACTGCCCCCGTACCTTATCGTTGAGCCAGAAAGTCGAGAAAAGGTTGCCACCGCCTAAAGAACCCTTGTACCGACCCTCTCAGGGCGAATTTGACCTTCTCTAGCTTAATGAAACCCGCCATGTCATTGATCCAGGTCTCCACGCTTGGGGGCCTCGCATCCTTCCATTGTAGCAAGATCCTTCGCCGGGCTACTAGGGACGCAAAGGCCAGCACACCGGCCTCTTTCGCCTCCTGCACTCCCGGCTCCACCCCAACCCCAAAAATCGCGAGTCCCCATCCTGGCTTGACCCTGGATCCCACCACCCTCGACACCGTCCTCGCTACCCCCTTCCAGAACTCCTCCAGTGCCGGGCATGCCCAGAACATATGGGCATGGTTCGCTGGACTCCCCGAGCACCTGACACACCTGTCTTCACCCCCAAAGAACCTACTCATCCTCATCCCAGTCATGTGGGCCCGGTGCAGCACCTTGAATTGGATGAGGCTAAGCCGCGCACACGAGGAGGAAGAATTAACCCTCTCCAGGGCATCAGCCCATGTCCCGTCTTCGATCTGTTCCCCCAGTTCCCCCTCCCACTTAGCTTTCAGCTCCTCTACTGACGCCTCCTCCGCCTCCTGCATAACCTTGTAGATATCAGATATCTTCCCCTCTCCGACCCAAACCCCCGAAAGCACCCTGTCGCTCACCCCCCTGGCGGGAAGCGAAGGGAATCCCTCCACCTGCCGCCTAGCAAATGCCTTTACCTGCAGATACCTGAACATGTTCCCCGGGGGGAGCCCAAATTTCTCCTCCGAATCCCCCAGGCTCGCAAACCTCCCATCAATAAACAGGTCCCTCAGCTGTCTGATGCCCGCTCTGTGCCAACCCTGAAATCCCCCATCAATGTTCCCCGGGACGAACCTATGGTTCCCCCTTAACGGAGCCTCCATCGAGCCCCCCACTTCTCCCCTATGTCGCCTCCACTGCCCCCAAATCTTGAGGGTAGCCGCCACCACCGGACTCATGGCATCTTCAGTTTGTTTTTTAAGGGCATTACACAGCTACTTCTTACAGGAGACATTTCTTACAAGGGGTGTTATGGGCCAGGGTTTAGAGAACCCCAAAGTGTATCATGGAGTTCACCTGACCCACAACTTTTAATAGATTGTGGTATAGGGAGCACACGGCCCACTCTACAGGTACAGCAGAAATGGCAAAGTATTTTTTAAAGCAAAACAATGTTTATTCTATGAACTCAAGTTAACCTTTTTAAAACATACAGTGAACATCTTCGCAACCATCAATTTAAATACAACCCCCAAAGAACATAACATTAAGTAATCCTTAATAACTTCCCAAACAACATCCAGAAGACAGTAGAAACACCTTTTAACAGAAGCACATTAGGTTTACATTCACGACAAAACATTTGAGGAGTGATTTGAAACAAAGACGAGAATTGTAAAACAAAATGAAAACTTTACATCCGAGTAGTGCGGGAAGGGGGGTGCGGGGAGTGGAGTGGGGGTGGGGGGGGGGGGGGGGGGGGGGGGGATGCAAGAGGGTA
This sequence comes from Scyliorhinus canicula, assembly GCF_902713615.1. Taxonomy (NCBI): domain Eukaryota; kingdom Metazoa; phylum Chordata; class Chondrichthyes; order Carcharhiniformes; family Scyliorhinidae; genus Scyliorhinus; species Scyliorhinus canicula. The sequence goes on along the minus strand of NW_024055891.1, from coordinate 67,961 downwards.
GCGAGGATGTGGTAGCTGCCTCCAACACGGGGCTTGCCTGATCCGGCCAGTGCGGCGGGAGGGGTTTTGAAAAAACTCTTCTTACTCAGTTGTAGGTGGATCTTAATTTTTTAATTCATTTCTCAGAATCAAACATTCTGGATTCTCTTTTTGAGACAGAAAGTTCGAAATGGCTTCTTTTTGCGCCAACCTGTTCCTTCACTGGTCAAAATCTTCTTCCACACTTTAGGAAGGATGTGAGGCTCCTTGAACATAGAACATTACAGCGCAGTACAGGCCCTTCAGCCCTCGATGTTGCGCCGTCCTGTGAAACCCCTCTAAAGTCCCTCTACACTATTCCCTTATTGTCCATATGCCTATCCAGTGACCATTTGAATGCGTTTAGTGTTGGCGAGTCCACTACTGTTGCAGGCAGGGCATTCCATGCCCTTACTACTCTGAGTAATGAACCTACCTCTGACATCTGTCCTATATCTATCTCCCCTCAATTTAAAGCTATGTCCCCACGTGCTGGTCATCACCATCCGAGGAAAAAGGCTCTCAATGTCCACCCTATCTAATCCTCTGATCATCTTGTATGCCTCAATTAAGTCACCTCTTAACCTTCTTCTCTCTAACGAAAACAGCCTCAAGTCCTTCAGCTTTCCTCATAAGATCTTCCCTCCATACCAGGCAACATCCTTGTAAATCTCCTCTGTACCCCTTCCAATGCTTCCACATCCTTCCTATAATGTGGCGACCAGAACTGCACGCAATACTCCAAATGCGACCGCACCAGAGTTTTGTACAACTGCAACATGACCTCATGGCTCCGAAACTCAATCCCTCTACCAATAAAAGCTAACACACCGTACGCCTTCTTAACAACCCTCTCAACCTGGGTGGCAACTTTCAGGGATCTATGTGCATGGACACAGAGATCTCTCTGCTCACTACCAAGAATCTTACCATTGAGAGGGTATAGAAGAGATTTGGAGAATGCTTCCAGGGAGGAGGAATTTTATCCACAAGGTTAGGGTGGGGAAACTGGGGTTGTTCACCTTGGAGCACAGTAGGGTGAGTGGAGATGTGATAGAGGTGGACAAGTTTATGGCAGCTTTAGATGAGGTGAAAAAAGAAAAGCTGTTCCGATTAGCTGATGGTACAAAGATGAGGGTGCACAGATTTGTGTCTTCTGGTCAGATGCTGGGGGATCTGAGGGAGAAGTGTTTAACGCAATGAGTGGTAATGAGCTGGAACCTGCTGCCTATGAGGCTGGTGGGAGCAGAGACAATGAAAGATTTAACAAGGAAAATGGATGGACACTTGAGGGAAATAAACCTGAAAGGGTAAAGGGACAGAACAGGGTAATGAGACCCTGCTTTACCCAATGAGAGTAACACCAGAACTGAGAGGAAAGACCAGGGTTGCTTTTTTCTAAAAAGAGAAGACTGATGGGTGACCTGATGGAAGTCTTTATATTATGCAGAGGTTCAATAATCCAATAGGAATTTCAGTAGAAACCTCTTTACCGAGCAAGTGGTGAGAATGTGGAACTCACTCCCACAGCGAGTGGTTGAGGTGAACAGCATGAATCCATTGAACGTAAAGCTAGATACATACATGAGGGAAAAAGGAATAGAAGGAGATGCTGATGGGGGAGATGAAGAGGGGTGAGTGGAGGTTCATGTGGAGCATAAATACTGATACAGACCAATTGATCCAACCGACCTGACCCTGTGCTGTAGACTCAATGCAACAGAGACAAACGTATATATTTTAGATCTAATTGGAGTGGCAGGAATAACACTATTTGCTGTCCAGAATAAAAATGTCCTTCATCAGCTTTTGTGGGTCATTTCCATGGAAATGTGCTCTCCCAGGCTCAATGAACATCAGCCCACTGGAAGCAGAGTCATGAGACTGGCCAGTCCAGCTGAAAGAAACCCTCCGACCCTACCACTCAACTGTCAGAATGAACACGGCCTCAAATGTCAGAATGAACATGGTTCAGTTCTGGATGTGATTAACAGCAGCAATAATAGCAGAATCCAACCCCCGTAATTACTTGTGAATTCGCTGATGTGTCTTCAGGGTGGATGACTGAGTGAATCCCTTCCCACACTCAGAGCAGCTGAACGGTCTCTCCCCAGTGTGAACTCGCTGGTGTGTCAGCAGGGTGGATGAATCAATGAATCCCTTCCCACACTCAGAGCAGGTGAATGGCCTCTCTCCGGTGTGAATCCGCTGGTGTGTCTTCAGGATGGATAACCGAGTAAATCCCTTCCCACACTCGGAGCAGAGGAATGGTCTCTCCCCAGTGTGAACGAGCTGGTGGGTCTGCAGGTGGGCTGACCGACTGAAGCCCCTCCCACACTGAGAGCAGGTGAATGGCCTCACCCCAGCGTGAATTCGCTGGTGTATCCGCAGGGTGGCAGAGCGATAGAATTCCTTCCCACAATCCGAACAGACGAACATCTTTTCCCCTGTGTGAACTCGCTGGTGTATCCGCAGGCTGGATGAATGACTGAATCTCTTCACACACTCTGAGCATTTGAATGGTCTCTCCCCAGTGTGAACTCGCTGGTGTATCCGCAGATTTGATAGATCAGTGAATCGCTTCCCACACTCAAAGCAGGTGAACGGCCACTCTCCAGTGTGAACTCTCTGGTGTATCCGCAGTTTGGAGGAATTAATGAATCCCTTCTCACATTCAACGCAGGTGAACGGCCTTTCCCCGGTGTGAACTCGCTTGTGTACCAGGAGATGGGAAGACCGAGAGAATCCTTTCCCACAATCAGAGCAGGTGAATGGCTTCTCCCCGGTGTGAACTCGCTGGTGTGTCCGCAGGGTGGAGGAGCGACAGAATCCTTTCCCACAATCAGAGCAGGTGAATGGCCTCTCTCCAGTGTGAACTCGCTGGTGTGTCAGCAGGTCAGATGAATTAGTAAATCCCCTTCCACACTCAGAGCAGGTGAATGGTTTCTCCCCAGTGTGCCTGCGTCGGTGGATCTCCAGCTGAGACGGGGAACTGAATCCATTCCCACAGTCCCCACATTTCCACGGTTTCTCCATGGTGTTGGTGTCCTTGTCCCTTTCGAGGTTCACTGATCAGCAGACGTGTCCTCACACACAGCACGGTTATGGTCTTTCTTGGCTGTGAATGGTTTGATGGTTCTTCAGGCTGTGGAACTGGTTAAATATCTTTACCACACCGAAACACTCTCATGTAGATGTCTTGGTGCTTTTTCAGTCGCACTGATGTTTAAAATGTTCTGAAGTTTACAGAACAGACAAACATTTCTCCTTCTCGATTCAAAAGCCAATGATATTCAGGTCCGGACAATCGAGCGACTGTCAATTCTCCATTTGACATTTGATTTGAGATTTCTGTCTGCAAATCCTCCGCTTCTGATATTCTGGAAAAGGATTTGACAAAAGTTGTCAGGATAAACATTTAGTACAGGCAATTCTAGTTTATGACAGTGGGTGGGGGATGTGAGGAAGAAGTTTATTTAGACAGCGAGTGGGTCATAATCTGGAACTCACTGTCTGAGGATGATGGAAGAGACGACAAATGGTTTCAAAATGAAATTGGATGGGCATTTGGAAGGAAATTAACAAGTGGGGCTAAGGGCATATAGAGGGGGAAATGGGACTGAGTGGATTGGAATGCAGAGATTTGACATGGACTCAAATTTCCAAATGGATTATTTCTGAACTATAATGTCTAGGACTGGAAATCTATAACATAGCGACAATACTAGATTACAAGAATATAAATAAATAAATTCTATAACTGAAACATAAATATTATACTTAATATGTTCTATAAAACAACGTTGGATATATCTCTGTTGCTGAGTCCCCTGGAAAACCATAACCGTAAAATAAACAAATTCCAGACTCCAAGGAAAAGATGGACGGGGTTTCACGTGTTTAAATTTTTTACAGTAACAATCAAACTAAAATCAACATTATTGAATTATGGGGCAGCACGGTGGCGCAGTGGTTAGCACTGGGACTGCGGCGCTGAGGACCTGGGTCGCTGTCCGTGTGGAGTTTGCACATTCTTCCCCTGTCCACATTCTTCCCCTGTCTGCGTGGGTTTCACCCCCGCAGGGTGGGTGCATTGGCCACACTGAATTCCCCTTAGTTGAAAAAATAATAATTGGGTAATCTAAATTTATTTTTTAAAAATCACTGAATTCAGTGACAAATAGTGTTTGAATAGACAGGATAAATTTGACTTTAAATAGCTCCACAAAATCACAAGCACTTTCCCTCTCCACATACTAGGCACTAGATGCAGTGACTAGTGCCCTGCCACTGAGCAGGAAGCTTCGGGTTCGTGTCCCACCCCGGAAATTGATGGTCGAGGGAAGTGGGTACAGGGAGCAGTCAAGCAGATTGAGTGGATCAACATGGAAATCCTTCCAGACTCACCAATGGCTGGCGGTAAGAATGGGAGAGATTCCTGGTCAGCCATGTTGACATTCCCTGTGACAGACTCACAACCTTTTCATAGAATTTACAGTGCAGAAGGAGGTCATCCGGCCCATCGAGTCTGCACCGGCTCTTGGAAAGATCACCCTACCCAAGGTCAACACCTCCAACCTATCCCCATAACCCAGTAACCCCACCCAACACTAAGGGCAAGTTTGGACACTAAGGGCAATTTATCATGGCCAATCCACCTAACCTGCACATCTTTGGACTGTGGGAGGAAACCGGAGCACCCTTGGAAACCCACGCACACACGGGGAGGATGTGCAGACTCCGCACAGACAGTGACCCAAGCCGGAATTGAACCTGGGACCCTGGAGCTGTGAAGCAATTGTGCTATCCACAATGCTACCATGCTGCCCAGGAATTACTAGCTTTAGAAAAAGATGGAAATCTGCCTTAATGCACCACTTGGTGTGGGAAGCGAACAAGCAGTAAATGCAGTTACAGAGTTTCACAACTCCCTGTATTTCTCAGAGAGAAAGAAAAGACAGGAGACTGGTACTAAATCATAATGCTCATTTGGAGAGCCTATACAGACATAATGGATTGAATGACCCAAATGTATGTTTGCATGTGGATTATTAAAGTTGCAATATGCAGTGCTCTATTACGTGATTAGAGAGATAGGAGCAGCGAGAAAAAACTTTATTTCGGCAGTGAGTGGTCAATACCTGGAATTCACTGTCAATGAGGGTGAAGCAGAGATGATCAATGATTTCAAAATGAAATTGGACAGATGCTTGAAGGAAATAACCTTTCAGGCGGCACAGTGTTTAGCAATAGTGTCTCACAGCACCAGGGACCCAGGTTCAATTCTTGTGAGTGTCTGTGTGGAGTTTACACTTTCTCCTTTTGTCTGTGTGGGTTTCCTCTGGGTGCTCTGGTTTCCTCCCATAGTCCAAAGATGTGCAGGTTAGGTACATTGTCTATGTTAAATTGCCCCTAAATGTCCAAAAGGTTAGGTGGGGTTACGGTGGTTGGGTGGAGGTGTGGGGTTAAGTAGGATGCTCTTTCCAAGGGTTGCCGCAGAGTTGAAGGGCCAAATGGCCTGCTTCTGCACTGTTGGGATTCAATTCTATTCTATTCAGCTGAACACAGATATAAAGGGGGAATGGGACTGATTGGATTGCTGTAGAGTTAGCAGGACTCGTGTACCTGCTGTGCTGTTATGTCTCTAAAACTGGAAATACAATGCAGCTACACTGCGATATATTTCAAGACAATAAATAATTATAATGAACTTTAGAAATCATAAATAATACAATATGTACCATTTAACCATCTGTACTGTATTACTTTACTATTCATTTCAAACTCATTCATCTACTTGGAAAACGATCCCTTTAATTGTGAACATTCCTGTCAGCCAGACAAATAATGTGTCAAACTGAGGGAGTTAAAGGATGTTAATGTATCTACGAGATACCTCGGCCTACTCCGCTCCTAATTCCGATGTTCGTCTGTCACCTTTTCAGAGTCTGTCCCCTTCCTGGATTCACTTCCTTCCTCTTCAGTTCCTGCAAGTGAACAATTCCCCCAGAATGGGCAGAGAAATGGAAAGGGGGAGACATTGATTTCCTCCCAGATGTTGCACTGTCCAACTTCCCTATTGTGACGTTACAATGGTACCCTGCCGAGATCACCCAATAGGAATCACTGTTCTCCGCGATGACGGCAACCGGCTCCGGTCAGAGCGAGAAACCACTTGGTGAACTCCCCTCCCCCGCCTCTCACGACGGCGGCTGGCTGGTCCAAAAAGGAGCTCAACTCTTTCTGCGCTTGCGCGCTGGGCCTACAGCTGAGGGAGTGGGGGAGGGGACTTTGCAAAATGTCTTCCCATCATTTTCTTCACAGTCCTTCCGTTTGATTATCAACAGCCCAGCATTGGTTTTTAGCTTCGCACACAGACTTCAAAACTTCCTCTTCTATCCAACATCTGTAAGTAAAACTCTTTCTCCCTTTGGGAAATACAGAGAGTTGTGAGAATCTGGAACTAGAGACAAATCTGCTGAGGGGGAAATGCTGAGATTTTGTGCAACCTGTTTTTATTGTCTGAGATATTTAAAGTCAAATTTATCCTGTCCATTCAAATACTATTTGTTAATAAATGATTCATTTATGTTTTTAGTTTGATTGTTACGGTAAATAAAAACCTTCTCCTTTGCTTCATTACATTGTCTGGCCATTTAGAATTCTTTCTATTCTGTAATATAATACTGGATGAATTGATACATTCAGGAGGGTAATTGGGAGGGTGTTTGTTAGATACAGCAGAGTGAGAGTGAAGGGATGGAGATTTACAGCTTTTGTGGAAGGAGAGGGGAAAGAATGTCCCACAGCAACTGAAATTGTCTGTTTTGAATTTCTCTCCCATACTGACAGTGATGATTTGTAAACTCCCTTTACAGGATATCAGAAGTGGAGGATTTGCAGTCAGAAATCTCCAATGAAACAGCATGTCCAGATCTGACAGAGCCACTCGATTCATCGGGACCTGAATTTCATCCGCTTTTGAACCTAGAAGGAAAATGATTGTTCTGTCTGCTTCAAAGCATTTTAACCATCAATGTGACTGGAAAGCACCGAGACAGACACCCGAGTGAGAGTGTTCCAGGGCACTGACTGTTACACAGCTTGAAAAAACATCACACCATTCACAGCGGTTTGAAACCCAACAATTGGAACTGGTCGACCAGCTAACCTGGAGAGACACAAGAAAACCGGCACCACAGAGAAACCGTGGAAATGTGGGGAATGTGGGAAGAGCTTCCATTTCCCATCTGGACTGGAAGCTCATCTACATATTCACACTGGGGAGAGGCCTTTCACCTGCTCTAAGTGTGGGAGGGGATTCACTCAGTCATCCCATCTGCAAACACACAAACGCGTTCACACTGGGGAGAGACCATTCACCTGCTCAGAGTGTGGGAAGGGATTCGCTCAGTCATCCAACCTGGTAACCCATCAGAAGGTTCACACTGGGGAGAGGCCATTCATCTGCTCCATGTGTGGGAAGGGATACATTGATTCATCTGCCCTGCTGGTACCTACACCAGCGTGTTCACACTGGGGAGAGGCCCTTTATCTGCTCCAATTGTGGGAAGAGATACAGCGACTCATCCAGCCTGCTGGTGCACCAGAGAGTTCACACTGGGGAGAGGCCCTTTACCTGCTCCAAGTGTGGCAAGGGATTCAATCAGTCATCCAGCCTTAAGACGCACCAGCGTCTTCACACCAGCGAGAAGCCATTCACATGCTCCACCTGTGGGAAGAGATTCAGTGATTCATCCAGTCTGCTGACTCACCGGCGCATTCACACCGGGGAGAGGCCATTCACCTGCTCCGACTGTGGGAAAAAATTTACGACTTCATCCAACCTGCAGAGACACCGGCGCATTCACACTGGAGAGAGGCCATTCACCTGTTCTCAGTGTGGGAAAGGATTCACTCAGTTATCCAGCCTCCTGAAACATCAGCGAGTTCACACTGGAGAGAGGCCATTCACCTGTTCTCAGTGTGGGAAAGGATTCACTCAGTTATCCAGCCTCCTGAAACACCAGCAAGTTCACAGTGGGGAGAGGCTATTCACCTGCTCCGACTGTGAGAAAGGATTCATTGATTCATCCCACCTGCTGAGACACCAGCGACGTCATAAATGATTCACCTGAAGAAGGAGCCGTGCTCCGAAAGCTCGTGTTTGAAACAAACCTGTTGGACTTTAACCTGGTGTTGTAAGACTTCTTACTGTGCTCACCCCAGTCCAACGCCGGCATCTCCACATCATGTCATAAATGATGACAGGGGTTGGATTCTACTGTTAATGCTGCTGTTACTCACATCCAGGACTGAGCCATGTTCATTCTGACAGTGGGAGAAGTGGGAGGGTCAGAAGGTTTCTTTCTGCTGGACAAGCTGATCTCACGACTCTGTTTCCAGTGGGCTGATGCTCTTTGAGCCAGAACGTTCACATTTCCACAGAAATGATCCATAAAAGCTGATGAAGTACGTTTATTTTATCCTGGAGAGTAAATAGTGTTTTCCTACTACTGCAGTTAGATCTAAAATAAATACTCTGTTCCATTGGGTCTACAGCACAGGGCCAGGCCAGTCAGCTCATGAAATTCTTATTGGACCCTTCTTAATTTTAAAGACTTCAGTCAGGTTGCCCTTCAGTCTCTTCTTATAGAACATAGAACATTACAGCGCAGTACAGGCCCTTCGGCCCACGATGTTGCGCCGTCCTGTGAAACCCTTCTAAAGTCCCTCTACACAATTCCCTTATCGTCCATATGCCTATCCAATGACCATTTGAATGCGTTTAGTGTTGGAGAGTCCACTACTGTTGCAGGCAGGGCATTCCACGCCCTTACTACTCACTGAGTAAAGAACCTACCTCTGACATCTGTCCTATATCTATCTCCCCTCAATTTAAAGCTATGTCCCCTCGTGCTGGACATCACCATCCGAGGAAAAAGGCTCTCACTGTCCACCCTATCTAATCCTCTGATCATCTTGTATGCCTCAATTAAGTCACCTCTTAACCTTCTTCTCTCTAACGAAAACAGCCTCAAGTCCTTCAGCCTTTCTTCATATGATCTTCCCTCCATACCAGGCAACATTCTTGTAAATCTCCTCTGTACCCTTTCTAATGCTTCCACATCCTTCCTATAATGTGGCGACTAGAACTGCACACAATACTCCAAATACGGCCGCACCAGAGTTTTGTACAACTGCAACATGACCTCATGGCTCCGAAACTCAATTCCTCTACCAATAAAAGCTAACACATGGTACGCCTTCTTAACAACCCTCTCAACCTGGGTGGCAACTTTCAGGGATCTATGGACATGGACACCGAGATCTCTCTGCTCGTCCACACTACCAAGAATCTTACCATTAGCCCAGTACTCTGCCTTTCTGTTATTCCTTCCAAAATGAATCACCTCACACTTTTCTGCATTAAACTCCATTTGCCACCTGTCAGCCCAGCTCTGCAGTTTATCTATGTCCCTCTGTAACTTGTAACATCCTTCTGCACTGTCCACAACTCCACCGACTTTAGTGTCATCTGCAAATTTACTCACCCATCCTTCTACGCCCTCCTCCAGGTCATTTATAAAAATGACAAACAGCAACGGCCCTAAAACAGATCCTTGTGGCACACCACTAGTAACTGGACACCAGTCAGAGCATTTCCCATCAACCACCACTCTTTGTCTTCTATCAGCTAGCCAATTTCTGATCCAAACTGCTAAATCACCTTGAATCCCATGCCTCTGTATTTTCTGCAATAGCCTACCGTGGGGAACCTTATCAAACGCTTTACTGAAATCCATATACACCACATCAACTGCTTTACCCTCATCCACCTGTTTGGTCACCTTCTCGAAGAACTCAATGAGGTTTGTGAGGCACGACCTACCCTTCACAAAACCATGTTGACTATCTCTAATCAAATTATTCCTTTCCAGATGATTATACATCCTATCTCTTATAAACCTTTCCAAGACTTTCCCCACAACAGAAGGCTCACTGGCCTATAGTTACCGGGGTTATCTCTACTCCCCTTCTTGTACAAGGGGACAACATTTGCTATCCCCCAGTCCTCTGGCACTATTCCTGTAGACAAAGATGACTTAAAGATCAAAGCCAAAGGCTCAGCAATCTCCCCCCTAGCTTCCCAGAAAATCCTAGGATAAATCCCATCCAGCCCAGGGGACTTATCTATTTTCACACTTTCCAGAATCGTTAACACCTCCTCCTTATGAACCTCAAGCCTTTCTAGTCTAGTAGCCTGTATCTCAATATTCTCCTCGACAACTTTGTCTTGAGAAAAGCATCCCAGCCTTTATTGAGCGATGAATTATTTCAATTCTGATCTGATCATTTTGAATATGTTTGACAGTTGTTCCAGTGCCACTATTTCCTTTTTCGAAATGAAGATCACTAATGTTGACAGTGCATCCATTGTAGTCTGACCACGGTACGAAATAAATTGAACATAACCTCCCTGCTTTTCAATTCTCTCCCTCTAGAATAGAGTCCTACCTATGGGCCCCACACTTTTGGAAAGATGTGAAGTTCTCAGAGAAGGTGCAGAGAAGATTTCTGAGAATGGTGCCAAGGATGAAGGAGTTCAGTGCGTTGGAGAGACTGGGGAAGCTGAAGCTGTTCTCTTTGGATCGATCACTAAAGCAGAGAAGGAGGCCATTTGGCCCATCATTTCCATGCCAGGTCTCTGGAGCAAATCAGTCAGTCCCATTGCCCTGTCGTATTCCCGTCTTTATTTCCCTCAAGTCTTCATCCAATTTCTTTTTGAATTTATTCATCTTCACGCCTGCCTCCCCGATTGGTTGGAGGCTCATTTCCCAGTCAGTCCTCTAACGCCATACTGTTTCTCTATCATTGTGAGGTCAGTGACAGTTTCCTGAGAGAAAGGCCCCGTTATTCACATCTAAATCCAGCCCTCAGCTCCATCAGCTGGCTGTCATTGACATAGATACGTGGGGAATAGAAGGACGAGGCCATTAGGGCCTGCTCCACCATTCATTATCATCATAGCTGATCATCCAACTCAGTCGGCTAATCGTACCTTCACCCCCCCCCCCCATGTCCTTTGCCCCAATGCTATATCTAACTGCTTCTTGAAAACATGTAATGTTTTAGCCCCAACTATTTCCTGTGGTAACAACTTCCACAGGCTCACCACTCTCTGGGTGAAGAGATTTATCTTCACCTCTGTCCTAAATGGTCTCCCCCCGTATCCGCAGACTGTGACTCCTGGTTCTGGACACCCTCACCATCGGCAACATTCTTCTTGCATCTATCCTGTCTAGTCTGTTAGACTTTTGTAAGTTTTTGAGATCCTTCCTCACTCTTCCGAACTCCAGCGAATTCAATCCTAACTGACGCACCTCTCCTCGTACAGCAGTCCCTCCATCCCAGGAATCAGTCTGGTAAACCTTTGCTGCAATCCCTCCATAGCAATTCATCCTTCCTCAGATAGGGAGACCCCAGCACACAATATTCCAGGTATGGCCTCATTCCTGTACTCGATTTCTCTCGCAATAAAGGACATGAGCGATAGAGAGACAGAAACATGTCAGAGGCTCAAATAGGAAGTGGAAACTGAGGGAGTGCTGCATTTTGGAGCTGCTGTCTGTCTTTTTGGATGAGATGCTGACTCAACCGCCCCATCAGGCCACAATTTCAAAGAGCAGGGGAATTCTCCCAGTGTCCTGGGCAATGTTTATCAATCAACATCACTGACAACAGGTAAGGTAAAGTTGCCATAGTCCCAGATGACCATAGGCTGCTTTCCCCTTTGAGGGAGAGAGCTGACTGGTGGTGATGTAACCTGAGGATTCCCACATCCCAGGCGAGGGGCAAGGTTGAGAAGCAGGGCCTTCATGAATAACCTCAGCCGGTACGGAGACTGAACCTGCGCTACTGGCCTTGACTCTGCATCGTAAAGCCAAGTGAGCTAAACCAGCCACCAACAAACCATCTGTTCATTATCACACTGCTGTTTGTGGGATCTTGCTGTGTTAAATTGGCTGCTGCGTCTCCTCCATTACAACAGTGACTACTCTTCAAAAGTACTTCATTGTCTGTAACACTTTGGGACAGCTCGTGGTCGTGAAAGGTGCTACGGAAATGCAAGTTTTAAAATTTAAGATTTGTATTATCTGAACTTGTTATCTGTAACTTAATTGGCTAAAGAACTGATTCAGCCATTTGATAAATTCGCTTTGGTTCGGGCGATACTTTAATTAAAGCAATGTCAGAATTCTCTGTATAGTAAAATTAAAAAGTCATTTATTGAAAGAAAAACGTTAACTTAACTTTAAAACATTGACATTTACAACTTCATGCAGGTGATCAGTCTGTCAAAGCTTAACCGTCTCTGGCTCCTACTTTGACAGTAATTTCCTTGGAACACGGCCTCGGGAATCTTCGGTACTTGGCCAGCAAATGGACCATTCCTTCTCGTCAGAGTGGGGCTTGTTGACAATTGGTCAGTTTTGTTACTGGATTAATTTAATGGGATTCTGAATTATTTACACCACGATCTGATTATCGTAGGCAGGAATGCAATGGAACCGCTTCGTACTGTCCCTTTATCAGATTCTATACAATCCCTCCTTCACTATTCCTTTATCTGATTCTATACAATCCCTCCTTCACTATTCCTTTATCTGATTCTATACAATCCCTCATTCACTATTCCTTTATCTGATTCTATACAATCCCTTGTACAGTTTCAAACTGAGGCTAATGAGAGGTTAACGGTAGGCGGCACGTGACAGTGGTTAGCATTGCTGCCTACAGCGCTGAGGACCCGGGTTCGTATCCCAGCGCCGGGTCACTTCCAGGTGGAGTATGCACATTCTCTCCGTGACTGCATGGGTTTCGCCCCCAAAACACAAAGATGTGCAGGTGATAGAGTGGTGGAGAGATTGAATGTTTGTGGATAGCTTGCTAATAAAGGTGGCTGCTTTATCTTAGGTGCTGTTGAGCTTCTTGAATGGTGTTGGAGCTACACTCATCCAGGTTGGTGGAGAATATTCCATTAGACTACTTACTTGTGCCTTGTATATGGTGGATGGGCTTTGGAGAGTCAGGTGTGTTATTAGCCACAGGATTCCCAGCCTCTGACCTACTCTTGTAGCCACAGTATTCATATGGTTAGTCCAGTTGAGTTTCTGGCCAAAGGTAAATGCCAGGATGTGGATAGTGGGGAATTCAGCAATGCTGTCATTGAAAATCAAGAAGTGATGATTAGATTCTATTTGGAGGGGATCATTGTGTGGCCAGAATGTCAGTTGTCACTTCCCTGCCCTGGTGAGATATTGTCCAGGTCTTACTGCATTTGAAAGGATGTCCCGAAGCGTGGTACATTGGCGAGACCATGCAGACACTGCGACAACGAATAAACGGGCATCGTGCGACTATCAACAGGCAGGACTGTTCCCTTCCAGTTGGGGAACACTTCAGCAGTCAAGGACATTCAGCCTCTGATATCCGGGTCAGCATCCCTACAAGGAGGCCTTCAGGAGACGCGACAACGCAAAATTGCTGAGCAAAAACTTATAGCTAAGTTCCGCACGCATGAATGCGGACTCAACCGGGATCTGGGATTCATGTCGCATTACATTCGGCCCCCACCAACAAGCCTGGACTTGCAGAGGCCTACCGACTGAACTGGCTTGGGACAATTCACACCTCTTTAACCTGGAGTTACCTCTCTCTCTGCATCTTTGATGATTTGATTGCCTGCAGGTGCTCGCATTCCGGGGCATCTCTGACTGTGTCTATATAAACATTTCTGGAACAAGCCTTTCCATTCACCTGAAGAAGGAGCCGTGCTCCGAAAGCTCGTGTTTGAAACAAACCTGTTGGACTTTAACCTGGTGTTGTAAGACTTCTTACTGTGCTCACCCCAGTCCAACGCCGGCATCTCCACATCATGGTTACTGCATTTGAACATGGACTGCTTCAGTATCTGAGGAGTGATGAATGGTGCTGAACATCAGTAATCCTGACCTTATGATGGAGGAAGGTTGTTGATGAACCTGTTAAAGACGGTTGGGCCTCGGACAATAACCTAAAGATCTCTGACTGACCTCAACAATGACCATCATCTTCCTCTGTGCTCGATATGATTCCATCTTTATCTTCATTGCACATTCTTTCCATAAACAGTAACTAAAGTTTTACATTTTACAGCAAGTAAAATTCAGTCTTGGTATATAACTACTCATTGATTATTGATTCATTAATTACCATTAGAATTAAGGATCACTACTTATTCAATCTTCTGTTATTGACAGGTAAGTAGTGAACACCGTAATCTTTAATGAGTACAGGCATCAGCCCACACTTTTCTGGCTTAAATTTCATTTCCCACAGATCTGCGCAACCGACCAGCCCATCTACATCATCCTGTATTAGAAAAACTGAGAGCATTTACCTCTCGGGAAAGGCAGGGGCTGCTTTTCTTTTAAAAAAAAAAAGACTGAAGTGTGACCTGATGCAAGTCTTTAAGATTATGCAGGCGTTCAATAATCCAATAGGAATGTCAGTAGAAACCTCTACCCAGCGGGTGGTGAGAATGTGGAACTCACTCCCACAGCGAGTGGTTGAGGTGAACAGCATGAATACATTGAACGTAAAGCTAGATACATATATGAGGGAGAAAGGAATAGAGGGAAATGCTGATGGGGGAGATGTAGAGGGGCGGGTGGAGACTCATGTGGAACATAAATACTGACAGTCCAATTGATCTGACCGGCCTGGCCCTGTGCTGTAGACTCAATGCAACAGACAAAGTATTTATTTTCTAGCTACCTGCAATGGTTGCAAAACAAAAAAAATATATTATTATTTACTATCCAGGATAAAATAAATGTCCTTCATTAACTTTTGTGGGCCATTTCCATGGAAATGTGCTCTGTCAGGCTCAATAAACATCGGCCCACTGGAAGCAGAGAGGTGAGACCAGCCAGTCCAGCTGAAAGAAACCCTCTGATCCTCCCACTCAACTGTCAGAATGAACATGGTTCAGTCCTGGATGTGATAAAACAGCAGCAAAAATAGCAGAACCCAAGTAATTACTTGTGAACTCGGTGTTGTGTCATCAGGTGAAATGGCTGAATGAATCCCTTCCCACACACAGGGCAGCTGAACAGCCTCTCCCCAGTGTGAATGTGCTGGTGTGCCAGCAGGTGGGATGATCGAGTGAATCCCTTCCCACACAGAGCAGGTGAATGGCCTCTCCCCTGTGTGAACTCGCTGGTGAGTCAACAGGGTGGATGAATCATTAAATCACTTCCCACACTGAGAGCAGTTGTACGGCCTCTCCCCAGTGTGAATTTGTTGGTGTGTCCGAAGACTGGATGACGTTCTAAATGTCTTTACGCAGTAAGAGCAGCTAAATGGTCTCTCCTCAGCATGAATGCGCTGGTGGACCCTCAGATCAGCAGCTATTTTGAAGCAACTCTCGCAGGTCGAGCATTTGAAAGTCTCTCATTGGTGTGAGTGACATGGTGTGCCAGCAGGCTGGCTGACTGAGTGAATCGTTTCCCACACAGAGTGCAAGTGAATGGCCTCTCCCCGGTGTGAGCTCGCTGGTATGTCCGTACGGAGGAAGAATGAGTGAATCTCTTCCCACAGACGGTGCAAGTAAACTGCCTCTCCCCAGTGCGAACTCGCTGGTGTATCAGCAAGTTGAATAAATTGCTGAATCCCTTCCCACACTCGGAGCAAGTGAACAGACTCTCCCCAGTGTGAACTTGCTGGTGAGCCACCAGGTTGGATGATCGAGTGAATCCCTTCCCACACTGAGAGCAGGTGAATGGCCTCTCCCCAGTGTGAACTCGGTGGTGTTTCCGCAGGGTGGATGAATCGCTGAATGCCTTCCCACACACAGTGCAGGAGAATGGCTTCTCCCCAGTGTGAACGCGCTTGTGTGGCAGGAGATTGGATGAATGAGCGAATCCCTTACCACACTCGGAGCAGGCAATTGGCCTCTCTCCAGTGTGACTGCGTTGATGAATCTCTAGCTCTGATCGAGATTTGAATCCCTTCCCACTGTCAGAACAGGTGAACGGTCTCTTACTGGTGTGAACTCGTTTGTGTTTCGATAAGTTGGATGAATTAGTGAATCTCTTCCCACACTCCGAGCAGGTGAATGTCCTCTCCCCAGTGTGATGGGGATCTGAATCCCTTCTCACAGTCACGGCATTTCCACAGTTTTTCCATGGTGCGGGTGTCCTTGGCTCTCTCCAGGTTGATCAGTTGAAGCCTCGCCTACACACAAACCGAATGTATGGTTTCCCCCCACTGTGAATGGAGGAATGCTTATGCAAGTGGTGTTTCTGGTTAAAGCTTGTTCCACTGTCAGTTCACTGGAACACTCTCACTCAGGCCTGTGTGTGTCTCATACTTTTCCAGTCACACTGATGTTTAAAATCCTTTTGAGATTTCTGTCTGCCAATTCTCCCCTTCTATAATCCTGTAAAAGGAGAACACAAAAGTCATTTCTATCAGTACAAGATAGAAATAAAAAATCACAAATTCCAGTTTCTGTGAATCCTTCTTTCATCTATCATTTCTCAAAGATCAACCCAGACACACACTCTCCATTCTCTCTGTGCTGTACCTAATATTCAACCAAACAATTCTCGTGAAGGACTGATTCATACTGCTCAACAGTTTCTACTCTACGCAGTCTCCTGGAATATATATAATTATGTGTCCATGTAACTGTTTGAAAATGTGTAATATGCTAGACTCAATTTCTTAATTAATTAATGCTATGGTGGCAGAGGATATGTGAAAGAATACTATTTAGACAGTGAGTGGTTTTAATCTGCATCTCTACCTATGTTTCCACATGAAATTTGATGGATACTTGAAGGAAATAAACTTGCACGGGTACAGTAGTATAGGGGAAATGCAAGTGACTGGGTGGCTCAAAGAGGCAGCACGGTAGCACAAGTGAATAGCACTGTAGTTTCACAGCGCCAGTGTCCCAGGTTTGATTCCCCGCTAGGTCATTGTCTGTGCGGAGTCTGCACGTTCTCCCCTGTGTCTGCATGGGTTTCCTCCGGGTGCTCCGGTTTCCTCCCACAGTCCAAAGACGTGCAGGTTAGGTGGATTGGCCATGATAAATTGCCCTTAGTGACCAAAAAGGTTAGATTGGGTTATTGGGTTACGGGGATAGGGTGGAAGTGAGGGCTTAAGTGGGTCAGTGCAGTCTCGATGGGCCGAATGGCCTCCTTCTGCACTGTGTGTTCTGTGCTCTGTGAATAAAGACTGGAGTTGCTGTTTGATCTCTGTATCGTGAGGACTATAAAGACATTCAGTACTATAATTTAAAAGTGGAAATAAATGATTGAGACAAAACCATAAATAATATATCAAATATGTACCACGTAACACCAGAATATCTCTGTCCCATATTAATTCATTGTCCCCTTAAATGTCAGCCATCTCAAGGGGAAATCCGCCTTTTAATTATGAATATTAGGAAAGAGACCACATTTTTAGCCAGACAAATAAATGTGCCAATGTGAGGGAGAAAAGGAAGTTAATGTGTTTAAGAGAGGAAGAGACCTGGGCCAACCTTTCTGTAGTCTGCACACTCCCTGGATTCACTTCCTTTCCCTCCAGTCCATGCAAGTCAACAATTGAAGCCTAGAATTGGAAAATAAATAAAAATGGGGAGAAGGGAAAATTTTACTCACAAATTTTACACACGGGAGGAGGTTTTAGTCTGTGTGAATCCCAATCTTCATTCATGATGGAGCAGCAGCTTTGCTGGTCTGTAATGAGCAACTTCACAAATCCCATATTCACACAATCCAGGAAGCTGCAGCCATTGGCACAAAGCCCGCGTTCTGATTGGCTGGGTGTTCAGAGTGCTTCCGTTCATCCAGCTCCTCCCATTGGTCAATCCCTTACATGAAGATAATGGGAAAGCAAATCCAGAGCTCACGTGGGGGTGGGAGACACTTTGACCTCCAGACGGGTGTTGAGCTGTTGTCCAATCCGCAGTATTCAGCTTCTGGAACCAATGGACCACGGTGTGCTGGGAACGTCCCTCTGAGGAGTTTTAACGTCACAAAGGACTCTGCCCGAGTCGCCCAATAGAAATCACTCTGCTCCGCGATGACGTCCACTGGCGCGCGGCCACGGTAGCCCTATCTCCACCCTTTGTCCCCCCCTTTCCCCCAACACCACCAGGAAAGAAGGTTTCCAGACTGCCGGTCAGAGCGAGCAGCCGCTCACTGACCCACCCTAGCTCCACAGCGGCTGCTGGTCCAAAACGACATCGGGAGCACTGCGCCTGCTCCGGACAGCAGCGCGTTCTGCGCTTGCGCGCTGGGCCGACAGCTCAGAGAGTGGGGGAGGGGACTTTGCAAAATGTCTTCCCATCATTTTCTTCCCAGTCCTGCAGTTTGATATGAAATGTCTTCCCATCATTTTCTTCCCAGTCCTGCAGTTTGATTTGAAACAGCATAGCATTGGTTTTTAGCTTCACACACAGGCTAAAACGTCATCCTCTGTTCAACATCTGTGAGTAAAATACTTTCATTCTCCCTCTGGGAAATACAGAGAGTTGTGGGAGTCTGGAACTGGAATTAGAGTCAAATCTGCTGAGGGGGAAATGCTGTCATTTTGTGGAACCTGTTTTTATTGTCTGAGATATTTAAAGTCAAATTTATCCTGTCCATGAAATGAAAATGAAATGAAATGAAAATCGCTTATTGTCACGAGTAGGCTTCAAATGAAGTTACTGTGAAAACCCCCTAGAACATAGAACATAGAACAGTACAGCACAGAACAGGCCCTTCGGCCCTCAATGTTGTGCCGAGCCATGATCACCCTACTCAAACCTACGTATCCACCCTATACCCGTAACCCAACAACCCCCCCTTAACCTTACTTTTATTAGGACACTACGGGCAATTTATCATGGCCAATCCACCTAACCCGCACATCTTTGGACTGTGGGAGGAAACCGGAGCACCCGGAGGAAACCCACGCACACAGGGGGAGGACGTGCAGACTCCGCACAGACAGTGACCCAGCCGGGAATCGACTAGCCGCAACATTCATAAGACCATTAGATATAGGAGCAGAATTCGGCCATTCGGTCCATCAAGTCTGCTCCGTCATTCAATCATGGCTGATAAGTTTCTCATTCCCATTCTCTTGGCCCTGATCCCCTTGTGTTTAAATATTGTTTGTCAGTCAATACACGATTTATTTATGTTGATTTACGTGAGCAACATGTTGAAAAATGAAATGAAAATCGCTTATTCTCACGAGTAGGCTTCAAATGAAGTTACTGTGAAAATCCCCTAGTTGCCACATTCCGGCGCCTGTTCGGGGAGGCTGTTACGGGAATCGAACCATGCTGCTGGCCTGCTTGGTCAGCTTTCAAAGCCAGCGATTTAGCCCTGTGCTAGATAGCCCCTAGTCAACACAGTGTTAACACAGTGGTTAGCACTGCTGCTTCACAGTGCCAGGGATCCGGTTTCCATTCCCAGCTTGGGTCACTGTCTGTGCAGAGTCTGCACTGGGTCTGCACTATCTCCCCGTGTCTGCAGAGGTTTCCTCCAGGTGCTCTAGTTTCCTCCCACAAGTCCCAAAAACATGCTTGTTAGGTGAATTCGACATCCTGAATTCTCCCTCTGTACCCGAACATACGCCGGAGTGTGGCGACTTTCGCAGTAACTTCATTGCAGTGTTAATGTAAGCCTACTTGTGACATTGATGAAGTTTATTATTTATTTGAATTTAAAAAATAAATAAAACATTATCCTGCAATTTAATCCATGGAAGTCCAACAGTGGAGATGGAGGCCATTCGACCTATCGAGTCTGCACTGACCCTCTGAAAGAGTACCCTACTTAGGCCTTATCCCTGTAACCTCAGTTAACCTGAATATCCTTGGACACCAAGGGCTAATTGTAACATGACCAAACCACCTTACATGCGCATCTTTACACACCAAGAGGCAATTTCCACATGCCCAATCCACGTAACCTGCAAATTCTTGGACAGTTGGGGATCTCTGGAAATGTGTTTATTTTCAGGTTATTAGCCCCTATGGAGATTGTAGAGCATTAATATATCTAGTTCTTGTAATGTACATATTAAATATATTATTTATGGCTGTGCAGTAAAGTTTATTTATAATTATTTCTCTTCTGTCAGACAGTACCGAAGCTACGTTACATATTTCCAGTCAGTCATTACAGTGGAGAAGGAGTCCATTCAGCACCTCGAGTCCATGCTGACTCTGTGCAGAGAATCAAATCAGTCCGATTCCCCCTCTATATCCCCATTCCTCTAGGTTTATTTCCTTAAATATCCATTTTGGAATTTTTGATGATCTCCTCTTCCGCCATTCTTGGACACGGTGAGTTCCATATAATGATCACTCACTGCCAAAATAAATGTCTTCATCAAACCACCTCTGTGTATCTAATGAAGTAATATCTCACACATTCTTGAGCCCACTAAAATACACTTATAAATTTAGACCAACTACTTGCATGAAGATTTTCCGATCCCTGTGTGCTGAAAAGGAAGTAGTGAGCATGGATCTAGATAAATGGCACCTTGAGAATTGGAAGTGTGTATATCAGGCACAGCAGAGTGAGAATGAACAGAGAGTGTGTGAGACGGTGATTTACAACTTTTGGGGAACAAGAGAGGAAAGAATTTTCCATAGAAACTAGAATTATCTGTTCTGAGTTTCTATCCTGGACTTGGACTGATGACTTTTGAAAATCTATTTTTATAGGATATTAAAAGGGAAGATATTTTCAATCACAAATCCCAAAACAAATGTCATGCCGTGATCTAGCACAGCCAATCGATTCATTGGGAGCTGAATATCATCAGACTTTGAATCTAGAGTGTGAAATATTTCTGTGTCAAAAGATTTTAATCACCAGTGACTGGAAAAGCACCGAGACACACACACACGCTCGAGCGAGAGTGTTCCAGTGAATGGACTGTGGAAAGAACTTTAACCAGTTACACAGCCTGAAGAAACATCACACCATTCACAGCGAGGAGAAACCATACACATGTTCCATGTGTGGGCAATGCTGATTGTCAAACCTGGAGAGACACAAGGACCCCCACATGATGGAGAAACTGTGGAAATGTAGGGACTGTGGGAAGGGATTTCTGTTCCCGTCTGCTCTTGAAACCCATCGACGCATTCACACTGGAGAGAGACCATTTACCTGCTCTGTCTGTGTAAAGGGATTCAGTGATTCATCCACCCTGCGGAAACATCAGCATGTGCATACCAAGGAGAGGCCGTTCACCTGCTCTGAGTGTGGGAAGGGATTCAGGGATTCATCACACCTGCTGACACACCAGCGAGTTCACACTGGGGAGAGGCCATTCACGTGCTCTGACTGTGGGAAGGGATTCAGGAATTCATCACACCTGCAGACACACCAGCGAGTTCACACCGGGGAGAGGCCATTCACCTGCTCTGCATGTGGGAGGGGATTCAGTCAGTCTTGCAACCTGGTTGTTCACCAACGCGTTCACACCGGGGAGAGGCCATTCACCTGCCCCGAATGTAGGAAAGGATTCAGCGATCCATCTGCCCTACAGAGACACCAACTTGTTCACACTGGGGAGAAGCCATTCACTTGCTCAGTGTGTGGGAAGGGATTCACTCAGTTATCCAATCTGCTGAGACACCGGAGAGTTCATAAGTGATTCCAGTGGCTGGATTCTGCTGTTAATCACATTTAGGACTAAACCGTGTTCTTTCTGACAGTTGGCGAAGAGGGAAGATCAGAGAGCTTCTGCTGGACTGGCTGATTTCATGACTTTGCTTCCAGTGGGCTGATGCTCTTTTGAGCCTGGGAGTGCACATTTCCACTCATTCAGTCCATCACATTCCTGCTGGTTCCTCGAGAACAATCCAGTGAGTCCCATTTCCCTGTTCCATCCCGGTAAGTGTATTTTCCACAAGTGTCCTTTCAAAATTATTCCATCATCTCTGTTTCTCCCTCACTCATGGGGTGTGTATTCCAGGTCATTACCACTCACTTGAGAGGCAGACAAAACAACGAGGTTAGGAGGTGGCCATTCTGCCCATCCTGATCATGCTGCCTGTTTCAAAGAGCTACCCAGTTAATCCCTTTTCCCTGCAATTTTCATTTCCTTCCTTTTGGAAAACAGTCTCTCAATGCAGGCAGCGGATTCCAAATCACAAAACCTCACTGTGTTTCCAAACAAATAATTCAGGAGAAAGTGTTTGGATTTTCAGAGTAGTCAACATGGTATCAAAGACATGGTTATTTCATAAAATTAAAACGTGAATCTTTATTAATGACTAAATGTACCATATGCAAATTTGTGGACCATTGAAAAGAAATGCATTTCTATAACACGTCTCATGACCGCAGGGCTTCCCAAAGCATTTTGCAGCCCATGGAGTACTTTTGAAGTGGAATCACTGTTGCAATGTGGGAAAATGTAGGGAGGCCTGGGGAGTCATTTTTAGTTTTAAAATTAATCTTGTTCATATTGTATTCACTGTTATAAGTAACAATGTCAAGGAAGCCATTTTATCTCCAATTTCTTTCAGCTGTTTCATTTAGTAACTCTTCTTTATTAAACTACATAAAGCCACTGATGATGAAGGTGATAATTAAGTTTTCACAGTAACTACATTGCAGCGTTAAACAGAAATTGAACTGGAGCAGCCACATTAATACTGTGGCTACCAGGGCAGGTCAAAGGCTAGAAATCCTACGGCGAGTAAATCACCTCCCGACCCCTCAAAGGCTGTCTACTATCTACAAGGCACAAGTAAGGAGTGGAATGGAATAATCTCCACTTGCTTGGATGAGTGCAGCTCCAACAGCACTCAATAAGCTCAACACCATCCAGGACAAAGCAGCCTGCTTGATTGCTCCCCCCTTCCTAAAACATTCAAACCCTGCACCACCGACAAAAAGTAGCAACCTTGTGTACCTCGACAAGATGCACTGCAGTAACTCACCAAGGTTCCTTAGGCAGCACCTTCCAAACCCACAACCAATACCATCTAGAAGGACAGGAGCAGCAGATACCTGGAAACCCCACCACCTGGAGGTTCCCCTCCAAGTCACTCACCAGCCTAACTTGGAAATATATCTCCGCTCCTTCACTGTCGCTGGGGCAAAATGCTGGAATTCCCTCCCTTACAGCACAGTGGGTGTACCTACCTGAAGGACGGCAGCGGTTGAAGAAAGCAACTCATCACCACTTTCTCAAGGGCAACTAGGGATGGGCAATAAATGCTGACCCAACCAGCAATGCCCACATCTAATAAAAATGAATTTAGAAATATAAGCCTATTTGTGACAATCAGAAAGATTATTAGATTATTATTCATAATGAACCTTGATTCGGCTTTGCTGAATGCTGCAAAACCCATTGTGCTACATGAGATGTGATCCGCAATTGGAGAATATTTGTTAAGCAATCCTGAATGTTGTAAGAATTACACTGGCACCCAATTTAAGATTATAATTTGGGCTTTCAGCGTGGTGCACTCCTGTGTTCCAGAAGCTACATCTGTAAATACACAGAGCCCTGATCTATACAGAAGAAGCTGGAAACACATATGCTTGAACTGAACAAAATAGTGACAGATGTGCTCAATTGGCTGGACTGTGGGCTTGTGACATGGAGCAAGGCCAGCAGCGTGGGTTCAATCCCCATACCGGCTGAGGTTATTCAGGAAGGCCCCTCCTTCTCAATCTTGCCCCTCGCCTGATAGTGATCCTCAGGTTAAATCACCACCAGTCAGCTCTATGATCATCTGGGACTATGGCAACTTGACATTTTACATGGTTCATTCCACAGGGAAATGCCCTGATTCAACCAGAGTCAACCTGCCTGGTTTGAATTTCAACAAAGCATGACTCATCAGTTAACTGGGACACTCTCCGTGGCAACGCCTCTCCGCGGCAACGCCTCTACCAATCAGAGTCCACTTACCAACAAATCAACAGTCTCTTCTCATGAAGTTTAAATTGTTGTTCCAATTAAATTTTCTATTCTTGTGAATGTCCTGATGAATGGAAGATGAAAAGCTTCAACTCTTTTGTCGATTACTGTTTGAATGAACTACCAGTCTGTAATGCTTGAGTAAGAAGTGAGCCTTCATTGAGTTACAATTACTTAATCAGTAGTTATAGTGAAAGGCTCAGTTTTATTTGATATAAAAATGTAAAAGCCTAATTGGTGTGTATGTAAAGAATGTGCAATGAGGATAAATGTACCTGCAAGAGAGACCTTCCAACTCTGACTCGTCTCACCATTTGAAACTGTATGAATAAGGAACTGTACAGAATCAGATAAAGGGATAGTATGAAACAGTTCAATTGTATTCCTATCAAAGATAATGAAGATGGTGATAAAAGTAATTGCCATCCAGTAATAAATTAACCTAGTGATCAAATTGACCAATTTTCATGTTACAACAAGCCCAGCTCTTGCCTTTGACAAGGTGCCACATAGGAGACTGTTAAACTAGTTAAGAGCCCATGGTGTTAATGGTAAGATCTTGGCATGGATAGAGGATTGGCTGACTGGCAGAAGGCTGATAAAGGGATATTTTTCAGGATTGCGGCCAGTGGTTTGCCTCGGGCGTCTGGGCTACGACCACAAATTTTCACAATATACCTTAATGATCTGGAAGAAAGAACTGGAGGCACTGTTGCTAAGTTTGCAGATAATACAAAGATCTGTAGGGAGACAGGTTGTATTGAGGGGGGCTGCAGAAGGATTTGGACAGGCTAGGAGAGTGAGTAAAAAAGTGACAGATGGAATACAATGTGGAAAAGTGTGAGGTTATGCACTTTGGAAGGAGGAATGGAGGCATAGACTATTTTCCAAATGGGGAAATGCTTACGAAATCAGAAGCACAAAGGGACTTGGGAGTCCTTATTCACGATTCTCTTAAGGTTGACGTGCAGGTTCAGTCGGCAGTTAGGAAGGCAAATGCAATGTATTCATGTTGAGAGGCTAGAATACAAGACCAAGGATGTACTTCTGAGGCTGTATATGGCTCTGATCAGACCCCATTTGCAGTATTATGAGCAGTTTTGGGCTCCGCGTCTAAGGAAGGAGGTGCTGGCCTTGGAAAGGGTCCAGAGGAGGTTCACAAGAATGATCCCTGGAATGAAGAGCTTGTTGTATGAGGGACGGTTGAGGACTCTGGGTCTGTACTCATTGGAGTTTAGAAGAATGAGGGGGATCTTACTGAATCTTACAGGATACTGCGAGGCTTGGGTAGAATGGACGTGGAGAGGATGTTTCCACTTGTAGGAAAAACTAGAACCAGTGGACACAATCTCAGACTAAAGGGACCATCCTTTAAAACAGAAATTCTTCAGCCAGAGGGTGGTGAATCTGGAACTCTATACCACAGAAGGCTACAGAGGCCAAATCACAGAGTGTGTTTAAGACACAGGTAGATCGATTCTTGATTAACAAGGGGATCAATGGTTATGAGGAGAAGGCATGAGAATGGTGATGAGAAAAATATCAGATATGCTTGAATGGTGGAGCAGACTTGATGGGCTGAGTTGCCTAATTCTCCTTCTATGTCTTATGGTGAGATAATGGTCACTTTGTAGGATAAAAATAGAGGCTCCAAAGGTCTTGTTAGCCAAGTGCTAAAGACTACCGAGGCCACGTTCCACAGAAATTGCTGTCAGAGAAGGAGCCTGAGAGGGTGAGGCTTCTACAGATTGGTCACCTGCATGATGTTGTGAAGGTCAATGTCTAAGTTGTTGAGTAAACCATTATCTTTGAATAAACTTATTTATCTTGGGGATCACTGCACAATTTTCAGTGCCAGTCACAACTCCTCAGATACTCGAGCTGTTCATTTCCAAATGCAACAAGACCTGGACAATATTCAGACTTGGGTTAATAAGTGGCAAGTAACATTCAAGCCAGTCAAGTGCCAGGCAATGGCCATTTCCAAAAAGAGAGAATCTAACCAATGCCCCTTGACATTCAATGGCATTACCACCTCTGAACAGTGCTAACCATCGTGCTGCCCATAAGTGTGATGGAATATTCTGCATTTGACTGAGTGGAGCTCCCAACAACACGCAAGAAGCTTGACACCATCCAGGACAAAGCAGCCCACTTGATTGGCACCCCATCCACAATATTCACTCCTTCCACTGCTAACAAACAGTGGCAATAGTGTGTAACATCTACAATATGCACTGGTGAAACTTACTAAAGCTCCTTACACAACACCTTTCAAACCCCCAACCACTATCATCCATGACAACAGATATATGAAAAAACCATCACCTGGAAGTTCACCTCCAAATCACTCACCATCCTAACTTGGAATTGTATTTCCATTCCTTCACTGTCACTAGGTCATAATTCTGAAACACCCTTCCTAAGAGCAGTGTGTGTGTGCCAATACCTCGGGTACTTCAGCGGTTCAAGAAGGAAGCTCACCACCACCTTCTTGAGGTCAAGGAGGGATGAGCAATAAATGTTGGCCTAGCCTGTTAATGCACATCCCTTGAATGAATAAAAAAAAAGAACTTTATTAGTGTCACCAGTAGGCTTTCATTAACACTGAAATGAAGTTCCTTTGAAAATCCCCTAGTCGCCACACTCCGGTGCCAGTTCGGGTACGCTGAGGGAGAATTCACCTAACAAGCACATCTTTGGGACTTGCGGGAGGAAGCCGGAGCGCCCGGAAGAAATCCACGCAGACACGGGGAGAATGTGTAGACTCCGCACAGACTCCGCAAGCCGGGAATTGAACCTGGGATCCTGGCGCTGTGAAGCAGCAGTGCTAACCACTGTGCTATCATTCCACCCCCTTTCACTTAAACTGTCCTGGGTATACACCATGCAGCCATCCTGAATCCTACCCCTGCCATTTCACATTATCCAATTCATTTCTTGGTTATAAATATCTACAATTCCCTTTCTCACAAGTCCCTATTATTTCTACAGCTGTTATAAAGCGAACAGGCTGCTACTGTTAAGTGACATTTAAACTACTAAATACAACTGTGACTTACTACACTTATTTTGCTTATCTCCAGACAAGCTAATTCCACATTTTCATCTTCTGAGCCAAGATAATTTCTCACCACTGTGTTGATCTCAAATGTGATCAACAGAACTAACCATACCCTTTAATCTCGTCCTATCCTCTGTCAACTACCCCAGAATATTCAGTTTCAAACCTGAGCAACTTTGCGATACCATGCACATTTATTTCTATCTCTGCCATCAGTTCATCTATCTTATTACAAATGCTGGTATATTCAGATAGAGAGCATTTAAATCTCTTTCTATCCTGTTTCCCTACTCTGACCCTCTGTTGCAGCATTATATTTGTACATATCTGATAACTTGGTTATCATTTCCTGTATTGCTACTTTGACTTTGCTCGTTAAATTTCAGTCTTTCCCCTCACCTCAACCCTGTTGCATCGCCAACCGGTTTGTTTAAATCTCTCTTTCGCCAGCCCTAATGTGATTCACCCGGGTTCCAGTCCCAATCTGGTTCAATTGAAGGTTAACCCAATGATACAACTCCCTCTTTCCCCACTCCTGACTCGGGGCTTTTCACAGTAACTTCATTTGAAGCCTACTCGTGACAATAAGCGATTTTCATTTCATTTCATTTCATTTGTGCCTTTTGAATCAAAAGTCATTTCTCCCACACGAATAACGCATTCGACATTTTGACCCCATTTACTCAAAGCAAATAGTAATCTGGAGGGTATTACTTTTTTGTCCGCTATGTAATTCAAATCTAAGCTGCTCATGCTCCCGAGGTAAACCTCTTGTTGTATTCTGCCTATGTTGCTGGAAACAACATCTATCACAATAACTACGCCAGCCCTCTCCTCTGTATTTTATGGAGCAGATCCCCCACCATTCATAATGCGGACTTCAGATTTTTACTTCTATGGTTCAAATTATAATCGGAGCACGTAAAATGAATTTGTATTCGACAATATCGCGTCGTAATGGTGATGTGACTACCCAGCATGCATTGAGAGGGTGAATATACCCTATATTCACCACAGGAGATCATCCGCTTTTGCTGGAGCGTGCGCAGTGCGGGTGTTGGCAGTGGTCGGACGTGTTGGTGTCGGAGCTGCAGGAAGAGCAGAAACTGATTGGAGATAGCAGGTAAGTGAGGTTAAATGGAAGCGGTGGGCGAGAGGGAAGGCTTCATAAACACCCGGTGCAGGAAGGGAAGCTTTAATAATACCGGATGAAGGCCTCATACCACAAATGAAAAGCTCGAGGTCCTGTGTTCGGACCGATTTTGCAGCCGCCATCTTGCACAATAGACGAAGTTGGAGCCATCTTTTTGGGGGGCACTGGACAGCAGAGCGCATGCACGGCCGCCATCTTTATTGGGGGCAATAGGATCCGCCATGAAACCAGGCTGGAGTTGGGTCAATCACGCTATAGTGGGAATAGGCGATCCTGTTGGTGATGTGAATGTCTGCTCAGAATCTCGGTTTGGGAATTAGTAAATAGTTTACTTCAGCCTCAGACAATTCCCAGGGAGAGGGCTGGAGTCAGTGGCTAACGAATTTGGACTGGGGACTGAAGACCAAGATCTCGCTCTGCCCCATATTTAAATAGAGGAAATCCAAGACCAGATGTCAAGCAAGTCACGAAGATGACCTGGTCCATCTAGAAAGTGGAGTTTGAGTGTTTGGGAAATTGTAGTTCAGTTGTAGGTTTATAAAATACCTCTCCATCGCTCTGTGTCTCCCACACCTTTTCCTGTCCCACTGCTCCCATTCTCGCTCTGTATCTCTCACTTCCCCTTTCTGCTTCTCTTATCACAGAATTCTCTACCCCGTAGTGTTGTGGATGCTCCATCATTGAATATATTTAAGGCTGAGATGGAGGGAATTGAGGACGGCATGGTGGTACAGTAGTTAGCACTGTTGCTTCACAGCGCCATGGTCCCATGTCTGATTCCCGCTTGTTCTCCCTGTGTCTGCAGGCATGTCCTCCCACAAGTCCCAAATAAGTTCCGTTTGGGGAACATTCCGAATTCTCCCTGAGAATTCTCCAACATGCACCGGAATGTGGCGACTAAGGACTTTTCACAACAACTTCATTGCAGTGTTAATGTAAACCTACTTGTGACAATAGTAAAGATTATTATTATTTTGGTCTCTTGGGAAGTCAAAAGGATCTGGGGAGCTGATGGGAAAGTGGAGTTGAAGATTAAGATCAGCCATGATTGTGCTGAATTGTGGAGCAGGCTCGATGGGCCGAATGTTCTATTTCTCCTATTATGTTGTTACAGACGTCAGAGTCTTGTCTCGGTTCACAGCGGTGGCAAGTTCCCTTCCCTGAAAGACATTGATGAACCAGTTGTTTTTCTACAACAATCCAGTAGCTTTCATGGTCATTTTTTCTTGGTGCCGGCCCCACAAATGACCAGATCCATTCAGCTCAATTTCAGAACCTGCCTTTGTATTTTTGTGGGTTCTCTCTCACTCCCTGTTTTCTGTTTTAAATCAATTTCACAGGGTGTGCGAAGGGGAGGATTTGCAATCAACAAACACAAAGCAAACCACGTCATAATCGGACAGAGTTCCCCACTTAGTTGCAAACTGTATATCGATGAATTTTTAACATGGAAGAAAACGGCAACAATCACAGTGAGGAGAAACCCTGGAAATGTGGAGACTGTGAGGAGGGATTTAAATCCCCATCTGAGTTGGAATCTCATCGTCGCAGTCACACTGGGGAGAGGCCGTTCACCTGTTTTGAGTGTGGGAAGGGATTCGCTCGATCATCCAACCTGCTGCAACACCAGTGGGTTCACAGTGTGGAGAGAACATTCACCTGTCCACAGTGTGGGAGGGGATTCACCCAATCCTCCCAGCTGCTGAGACACCAGCGAGTTCATAGTGGGGACAAACCATTCATCTGCCCCGAGTGTGGGAAGGGATTCACTCGCACATCAGGGCTGCTGACGCACCAGCGAGTTCACACTGGGGAGAGGCCATTCACCTGCTCCAAGTGTGGGAAGGGATTCGCTCAGTCATCCAACCTGCTGAAACACCAGCGAATTCACACTGAGGAGAGACCTTTTAAATGCCCAGACTGTGGGCAGTGCTATAAAAGTTCCCTGGACCTAATGCGTCATCAACTTGTTCACACTGATGAGAGACCGTTCAAGTGCTCTCACTGTGGATCTGGGTTCAGGCGATCAGAAGAACTCACTGTACATCTACGTATTCACACTGGGGAAAGACCGTTCACCTGCTCAGAGTGTGGGAAGCAATTTACTCAGTCATCTGCACTGCTGACGCACCAGCGAGTTCACACTGGGGAGAGACCATTCCCCTGCTCAGAGTGTGGGAACAGATTCACTGATTTATCCACCCTGCTGAAACACCAGAGTGTTCACACTGATGAGAGACCGTTTAAATGTCCAGACTGTCTAAAGTGCTATAAAAGTCCCCGGGAACTGATGTGTCATCAACGTGTTCACACCACAGAGAGACCATTTAAATGTCCAGACTGTGAAAAGTGCTATAAACGTTCTGGGGAACTGATCCGCCATCAACGCGTTCACACTGACGAGAGACCGTTCAGATGCTCTCACTGCGAGACAGGGTTCAGGGGAGCAGAACAACTCACTGCACACCAGAGAATTCACACTGGGGAGAGGCCATTCACCTGCTCCAAATGTGGGAGAGGATTCACTCAGTCATCCACACTGCTGCGACACCAACGCGTTCACACTGGGGAGAGACCATTCGCCTGCCCAGAGTGTGGGATGGGATTTACTACCTCATCCACCCTGTGCAAACACCAGCGAGTTCACAATGGACTACAGTGATTGGATTTTGTGGTTAATCATATCCACACTGAACCATGTTTATTGGGGTCTGTTTCTGCTGATGTTAATAAACTCCAGCCCATATATCTTCACTAATATTGTAGATAATAGTCAAATAAATCAGTTTTGTGCTAAACACGGTGTGTTGACTCTCTAACGTAAGTTAGTAAGTTTTTTGAAGTGTTCTCCTCTCCCCTGTCTCCTCCATCCTCACCTCCAACAACAGGTGCTCATGGGGTTTCTTTGTCACTAAGATTGAGACAATCTGATCAGCTGCCTCTGCTGCTTCCCTCCCTCCCACTAACCCACCAGGCCAAACCATTTCTACATTTCCTCAAATGTCTGAGTCCTGAACTCACATCTTTCTCCAGTTTCTCTATCTCCTTCCCTCTCAGAGCTCATCTTGTCCATGAGACCCACCTTCTGCTCCCTTGACCCTCTCCGCAAAAAAATGCTGACCATCCAACTTCCCCATGTGACTGATATCCTTAATGATTCTCTCTTAAATTCACTGTCATCAATCATCCTTTTTTTAAAAAAAAAGGTGTTCATCTGACCATCTTTGCAAACTAGCACCCCATCTCCAACCTGCCTATCCAAAATTCTTGGACTGTGGCCCCCAAGGATCTGTCCTCGGCCCCTCCTATTTCCCATCTACAAGCTGCCCCAAGGTGACATCATCCAAAAGCACCGTGTTAGTTTTCACATGTACACTGACAACACCCAGCTCTACCTCACCACTATCCCTCTCCATTCCTCCACTGTTACTCAATTATCAAACTGTTAATCCCACATCCAGTACTGGATGAGCAGAAAATTCTTCCAATTAAATATTGGGAAGACCGAATCCATTGTCTTCAGTCACCACCACAAATTCCCTTTTCCTAACTCCCGAGTCCATCCCTCTCCCTGGAAACTGTCTGAGGCTGAACCACAGTCTCCACAATCGCCGTGTCAGATTTGACCCCAAGACGAGTTTCTGACCACATATCCACACTATCACTAATACCAGATATTTCAATCTCCATACTGTCACCTGCCCCCCCCCCCCCCCCCCCCCCCCCCCCCCACACCCCAGCTCACCTGATACTGAAACCCTCATCCATGCCCCTGTTACATTTAGATTTGATGATTCCGATACATTCCTGACCAGCCTCTCCCATTCACCCCACCCCCACACAGAAATGTGAGATCATCCAAAACTCTGCTTCCTGACACCAACTGTTCACCAACAGCCCTGTGCTAACTGACTTTGCTCCTGGTCTGGTAATACCTCAATTTAAAAATTCACATCCTTGTTTCAAATTCCTCCCTAGCCTTGTCCCTCCTTATCTCTGTAATCTCTAATCGCACCCTCTCTGAGATGTCCGTACTCTTCTCATTCTGGCCTCTTCACATCTCTGATTTTAATAACTCCACCATTCGTGGCAGGACCTTGGTATGAAACTCTGAAATTCACTCCCCAGAAGCTCCGTCTCTCTCCTGATTAAAGATTGTTGTTAAAAGCTGCCTCTCCAATCATCCGTGTGTCCATCTGTTCAAATATCGCCCAATGTGACTCAGTGACAATGTTTTTCTTTATGAATCTCCCCTGAAACACATTGGGATGTTTTATTACATTAATCATGTTGTATAAATACAAGTTGTTGCTGTTTCATTACAGCCTGTTAAAGCAGAGTAAGTTTGCACAGCAATCAGATGAGTAACTGATGTTTTTTTGTGGTGTCAGTTAAAACGCGAATCTTGGTCCCGCTGGACCAGGAGATCTCTCCTGTGGATAGTGTGTGGA
This sequence comes from Scyliorhinus canicula, assembly GCF_902713615.1. Taxonomy (NCBI): domain Eukaryota; kingdom Metazoa; phylum Chordata; class Chondrichthyes; order Carcharhiniformes; family Scyliorhinidae; genus Scyliorhinus; species Scyliorhinus canicula. The sequence goes on along the minus strand of NW_024055891.1, from coordinate 35,257 downwards.
GCTGCTGAGCTCTCCTGAGCTGAGAGTGGAGCTGATTGAACTGTCGGGCCTGTCGTGTATCCAGTGTACACAAGTTACAAACCTTATCTCGTACTTTAATGTTCTCAGTATGTACACAGTCTATGCAAACCAATGGGTGAAATGTGGTCAGACACCCCACATTCTCAAACCAAGTGACAGAGACCATCCAATACAACGTCTATGGATTTCTCATCAATTTCCCAGATGTTTGTCACACTGAGTTTCTCACAGAAACTGTCTTCTACACAAGGGTTTCCAATCTTCGCTCTCGAAGAAAATGCTTTGGCGTCTTCAGCCACACAATGCTTTGTCTCGGATGTCTTCACCAAGGATCCAACTCCAGGATTTCAACTCTAATTTCTGCATTCCTCTGTCCTAGGTGACAATGTGCACTTAAGCTTCCAAACAGTCTCTGAAGTACCCAGCCTCACCCACAGGACACAACTGTCTCACAGGCTGTAGTAAGTTGTCAGCAACCTTTTGATCACCTCGGATATTCTCCTCGAGCCGACTTTAAAATTAGATCCTGCAGTAGTCTGTTTATTTCAAATCCTTTCTCTGCCTTTGATTTGAATTTCCCTGAACAGGACTTTGTTCAAATTCCCATTTTTTTTCTTTTGATTTGATAGTCTTCCTGGAACTCTACTTTGTTCCATTCATTTGTTTCTGGGACTTACTGAAATTTCTCAACTTTTCTGAAATCTGCTCTCTGCAGTCCCCTGTCTTGTGGCCAGCTCATCCTGACACTCGCTCACAGTGAACTTCAAAGTTCTTGCTGCCCCAATATAACGCTGGTAGCTGAGCAACAGTCTAGATTTTCTACACCTGTACATTTGCTTTACTTTCTGTATGCTGTAAATGGCAGAACCCTTAGGAACATTAACATACAGAGGGATCGAGGTGTGCAGGTCCACAGTTGCCTAAAAGTGGAAACGCAGGTGGCCAAGGTGATTAAGAAGGCATATGGTATGCTTGCCTTCATCAGCCGGGGCATTGATGTTTGAAACCTTTTGGAACAGGGAGCAAGGATTCCTATCTTGACTTTGAATCACTGATGCTAGTTATGTCCTAATGAATGGAGATATTTCCAACTGAAAATCCTTCCATTCCAATCCCTTGTAAACACATCAATCAAAACCATCACTGCCAGGACAGGATAGAAATTTTAAATTGATACTCTGGTTATCACACAACTTTCTCTCGCTAAATAATCTCTCCCTCAATGTTAACAAAACAAAGGAGATTGGCATCGACTTCAGGAAGCATAGTGGAGAACATGCCCCTGTCTACATCAATGGAATGATTTAGAAAGGGTCGAGAACTTCGGATTTACCAACCAGATTACCAACAACGTGTCCTCATCCCTCCCATGCCCATTAAGAAATCCCACCAACGACTCGACTTCCTGAGAAGACTAAGGAAATTTGGCATGTCAGCTGTGTCTCTCACCAACTTTTACAGATGCACCATAGAAAGCATTCTTTCTGGTTGTATCACAGCTTGGTATGGTTTCTGCTCTGCCCAAGACCGCAGGAAACTACAAAAGGTTGTGAATGTAGCCCAATCCATCATGCAAACCAGCCTCTTATCCACTGACTCTGTCTACAATTCCCGCTGCCTTGAAAAGGCAGCCAGCATAATTAAGGACCCCACGCACCCGGGTGGGTGCACCGTCAGGAAAAAGATACAAAGGGTGGCACAATGGCGCAGTGGTTAGCACTGCTGCCTACGGCACTGAGGACCCGGGTTCGATCCCAGCCCTGGGTCTCTGTCTGTGGGGAGTGTGCACATTCTCCCCGTGTCTGTGTGGGTTTCACCCCCACAATCCAATGTGCAAGGTCGGTGGATTGGCTATGCTAAATTGCCCTTAATTGGAAGAAAAATATATATTTTTTTAAAAAGCAAAAAGATACAAAAGTTTGAGGTCATGTACTACCCGACTCCAGAACAGCTTCTTCCCTACTGCTATCAGACTTTTGAATGGACCTACCTCATATTAAGTTTATCTTTTCTCCACACGCTAGCTATGACATTACATTATGTAGTCTCTCCTTCCTTTCCTATGTATGCTATGCGTTGTCTGTATAGCATGCAAGAAACAATACTTTTCACTGTATACCAATACATGTGACAATAATAAATTAAATTAAATTGCCCAGTTCTCCTCCCCAATGCTGCTGGCTCTCGGATTCTGTTTCACACTGCGCTATTTACCTCCATAATGTGTCACTCTGGTGTCTAAATCTTAAAACGTGAATTTAACAAATGATATTGCTAAACGGTGTTATAATTAATTCCAATGACGACCCACTTGTATTTTCTGTCCGGGTGGGTTCAATGCGCCCTCTCACGACCACCGGTCATACAGTGCCAGGAGTTCAGAGACTGGGTTCCCAACGATTAATGGCCGCTCCAGCTCCCACAAGCCTCCGCGCCTGGGAAACCGCTCCATTCATCGCGCGGACGTGCATGTTCAACCGTAAGATGTTGTGCGCATGTGCAAAGATTTGCGCTTTCTATTGATCAACAGTTGAGTGTGATAAGGGGTCAAAGTGTCTTCGGATTGATGTGACTTCCGCTTTCCCATTGTCTTCGTGCAGGTCATCGACTAACGGCAATTGTCAAGGGACCGGAAGAACTTTGTTCCTCCAGCCAATCAGAGCACGGCTTTGGGTGCATTCAGATTGAGCTTCACAGAAGAGTAAACCTCCTCCTGACTCCAAATCTGTGAGTGAAACACTGTCTTTCCTCCCCCTTTTCATTTACTCATTCTGGGGTTAAATTGTTGACTTGCAGGAACCGAAGGGAAAAGAACTGAATCCAGGGAGGGTGCAGACTCTGGGCAGATTGGCCCAGGTCTCTCTCCCTCAGCTTGACACATTTATTTTGTCTGCCTAAAAGGATGGCCTCTTTCCCAATGTTCAAAAGGGCTGGCATCCACAGAGATGGCTGACATTTAAGGGGACAGTATTTTCTTTAAATTTAGAGCACCCAATTCTTTTATTTCCCAATTAAAGGACAATTTAGCGTGGCCAATTCATCTAACCTGCACATCTTTTTGGGCTGTGGGGGCAAAACCCACGCAGATACAGGGAGAACGTGCAAACCCGACCTGGGGCAGCAGTGCTAACCACTACACCACCATGCTGCCCCGAGGAGATAGTAAATCAATGTAGGACCCAGCTATATCCAGTTTTGTAATATGGTACATATTAGATAGAGTATTTATAGTTAAGTAATGAAGTACTAATTATTAAATCATAGTGAGAATGTGGGAAGAATGTGTGGGATGGAGATAAACCAATTCAGGGGAAAGGGAGAGGAATATTATACAGAAACTAGCATTGTCTGTTCTGAATTTCTGTCCTGTACTTAGTGAAGACTTTTGTAAACTCCTTTTACAGGATGTCAGAAGGGGAGGATTTGCAGCCAGAAATCTCAAAATGCATCAAGACTTAACAGAGCCACTCGAATTACCAGAACCTGAATGCCATCAGTCTTTGAATCACGAAAGGGAAATTGTCTGTTTTGGCCATCACGTTAGTATGACTGGAAAGGCACCAAGAAACACAGATCTGAGTGAGAGTGTCCAGTGCACTGACTGTGGAGAGGGCTTTAACCAATTATACAGGCTGCAGAAATATCACACCATTTCCAGCGGGGAAGAGACCGTACACATGCTGTGTGTGTGGACCAGGCTTTAACTGATTGTCAAACTTGGAAAGACACAAAAACACCCGCACCATGGAGAAACCACGGGAAGTTGAGGACTATGGGAAGGATAGCCGTAACCCGTCTGCACTGGAAACTCATAAACCTGTTCACACTGGGGAGAGACCATTCGCCTGCTCCAAGTGTGGGGAAGGAGACTGCTCCCCTTCTGCCCTCAAGTTTCATCAATGCAGTCACACTGTGGAAAGACCGTTCATCTGCTCCGAGTGTGGGAAGGGATTTCTCCAGTCATCTGACCTGTGGAATCACCAGCAAATTCACATGAGGGAGAGGCCGTACACCTGCTCTGAGTGTGGGAAGGGATTCACTCAGTCATCCCACCTGCTGACACACCAGCAAGTTCACACCGGGGAGAAACCGTTCACCTGCTCCAAGTGTGGGAAACAATTCAATCATTCATCTGACCTTCTGAATCACCAACAAGTTCACACGGGGGAGCGACCGTTCACCTGCTCCGAGTGTGGAAAGGGTTTCACTCAGTCATCCCACCTGCTGATACACCAGCGAGTCCACACGAGGGAGCGACTGTTCAACTGCTCCGAGTGTGGGAAGTGTTTTATTCAATCCTCACACCTAGTGACACATCAGGGGGTTCACAGCAGCGAGAGGCCATTCACCTGCTCCGAGTGTGGGAAGCGTTTTATTCAATTATCGCACCTAGTGACACACCAGGGAGTCCACACAAGGGACAGGCCATTCACATGCTCCGAGTGTGGGAAACGTTTTATTCAATCATCTCACCTAGCATCACATCAGGGGGTTCACAGCAGGGAGAGGCCATTCACCTGCTCCGAGTGTGGGAAACGTTTTATTCAATCATCTCATCTAGCATCACACCAGGAGGTTCACACCAGGGAGAGGACATTCACCTGCCATGAGTGTGGGAGGGGATTCATTCAGTTATCGGACCTGCAGAATCACCAGCAACTTCACACTGGGGAGAGGCCATTTTCCTGCTCTGAATGTGGGAAGGGATTCACTCGTTCAGCCAACCTGCAAGCACACCAACGCGTTCACACCAGGGAGAGACCATTCACCTGCTCTGGATGTGGGAAGGGATTCGCTCTTTCATCTGATCTGCAGAGTCACCAGCAAGTTCATACCGGGGAAAGGCCATTCACCTGCTCTGAGTGTGGGAAGGGATTCATTCAGTCATCCCACCTACAGACACACCAGAAAGTTCACAAAGATTAACAGAGGAATTTACTCAGTCATCCCACCTGCTGAGACACCAGCAAGTCAATAAGTGATGACCGGGACTGGATTCTGCTGTTTTTGCTGCTGTTAATTACATCCAGGACTGAACCATATTCATTCTGACACTTGGTGAAGGGGAGAGTTGGAGGGTTTCTTTCTGCTGGACTGGCTGGTGTCAGACTTTGCTTCCAGTGGGCAGATGCTGAGCCTGGGAGAGCACATTTCCACTCAAATGATCCACAAAAGCTGCTGAAGGACATTTATTTTATCCTGGACAGTAAATAGTGTTTTTAATAACACTACAGGTATATCTAACATAAATACATTTGTCTCTGTTGCATTGAGTCTGCAGCACAGGGCCAGGACAATCGGATCAATTGATCTGTGTCAATATTTATGCTCCACATGAACCTCCACCCACCCCTCTACATGTCCCCCCCCATCAGCATCTCCTTCTATTCCTTTCACCCTCATGTATTTATCTAGTTCCCCTTCAATGTATTCACGCTGTTCATCTCAAGCTCTTTTTAAAAAATTTTAGAGTACCCAATTCATTTTTCCCAATTAAGGGGTAATTTAGTGTGGCCAATCCACCTACCCTGCCCATCTTTGGGTTGTGGGGGCTAAACCCACGCAAACAAGAGGAGAATGATCATACTCCACACGGTAGTGACCCAGAGCCGGGATTGAACCTGGGATCTGGCGCCGTGATGCAGCAATTCTAACCACTGCGCCACCGTGGTGCCCGAACGCCTGCATATTCTTAATGACTCCCATCAGTTCACCCTTCAGTCGTCTCCTTTCTAGTGAAAGGCAGCCGTAACCTTTCCTGAGGGTTAAATATTATTCTTGTGAACATTTGTTGCAACTTCTCCAGTGTCTCTATTCTTTTTTTCTAAATGAAGATCACCAATGTTGACAGAGCTCCCAGTGCAGTCGAACCAGGGCTCAAAACCAGTTGAACATAACCTCCCTGCTTTTCAATTCTATCCCTCTGGAATGGGAACCTATATATGGGTCCCACACTTTTGAAAAGATGTGACGTTTTCAGAGAGATTGCAGAGGAGATTTATGAGGACACCAGGAATGAGGGACGTCAGTTAGTTGGAGTGACTGGAGCAGCTGAAATTCCTCTCTTTATATCACACAGTCAGTCAGCAGAGAAGGAGGCCACTCAGCCCATCCTGGCATAAAGGAAGATGGTTGTGGTTGTTGGAGGTCAATCATCTCACCTCCAGGACATCACTGAATGAGTTCCTCAGGGTAGTGTCCTTGGTCCCACCATCTTCAGCTACTTGATCAATTACCTTCCTTCCATCATAATGTCAGAAGTGGGGATTTTGCAGATCACTGCACAATATTCAGCACCATTCAGAGCTCCTCAGATACTGATGCAGTCTATGTCCAAATGCAGCAAGATCAGGACAATATCCAGGCTTGAGCTAATGTGTGGGAAGGAACATGTGGGTCACACAATTGCTAGACAATCACCAGACAAGGCCCAAAACTATAAGAAACTACAGAGAAACATGAACACAGCCCAGTCCATCTGGCGAAATCTCCTCCCATCCATTGACTCCATCTACACCTCCCGCTGCCTTGAGAAAGCAGGAAGCATAATCAAAGACCCCTTTCCCACCCGGGTTATTCTCTCTTCCATCGGCCAGGAGATACGATGGTCTGAGAACAGCACTAACAGGTTCAAAAACAGTTTCTTCCCTGTGTTACCAGACTCCTGAATGGCCCTCATGTGGATTGAACTGATCTCTTCACACACCTTCTCTACTGAGTAGTACTACACTCCATATGCTTCACCTGGTGCCTGTGACTATGTATTTACATTGTGTAATTATGTATGTCCTATGTTTTTTCCATCTGTGGAAAGATCTTTATGGACTGTACGCAGAACAATACCTCAGTACACGTGACAATAAATCCAATCCAATCTCCAACAAAAGAGTATCTGACCATTACCCTTCATATTCAATGGCTGAATCCCCCACTACACCTTAGAGGTTACCATTGATCAGAAGCTGAATTGGACTTGCCACATAAATACTATGGCTGCAAGAGCAGGTCACAGGCTAGCAATCCTGGGGTGTCTATCTCACCTCCTGACTCCTCAAAGCCTGTCTGGCATCTACAAGGAAGAAGTCAGGAGTGTGATGGAATACTCTCCCCTTGTCTGGATGAGTGCAGCTACAACTACACTCAAGAAACTTGGCATAACCCATAACAAATCAACCCGCTTGATTGGCATCTTTTCCACATTCACTGCCCCCACCACTGATGCACAATAGTAGCTGCGTGTACCATCTACAAGATGTGCTGCAGAAACTCACTAAGGCTCCTTCAGCAGCACCTTCCAAACTCTCAACATCTGCCAATTAATGATAAAAATATTTATTAGTGTCACAAGTCAGCTTACACTAACACTGCAATGAAGTTACTGTGAAAATTCCCTAGTCGCCACATTCTGGCGCCTGTTCGGGTACACTGAGGGAGAATTCAGAATGTCCAATTCACCTAACAGCATATCTTTCAGGACTTGTGGGAGGAAACCGAACCACTTGGAGGAAACCCACGCAGACACGGGGAGAACGTGCAGACTCGGCACAGACAGTGACCCAAGCCAGGAATCGAACCTGGGACCCTGGCACTGTGAAGCAACAGTGCTAACCACTGTGCTGCCATGCCAGCCAATTAGAAGGTAGAAAGACAAGGACAGCAGATACTTGAGAACACCTCCACCTGGGAATTCACCTCCAAGTCACTCATGTCAGGAAAACAGGGAGATTTAAGTGATCTATATTTGCGTTGTTAAATATTAAAATCGAGTATAGATTTCAGTGGGTTTGATTTAGTATTTCTGTGTAGGAAGAGTGGAACTCTGGTTGGATTCGTGTTGGAACAAAGGTATTTGCATGTGTCGGTGGGGGAAGGTTTCAGTTCAAACTGTTCCTGTTGTGCTGGGGAGTTTGCAGCATGAAAAGTAAACATTAGGTTGGAGAAATAATGAATTGTTGCTCAGCAACCAGGGGCACCCTTGAGGTGGGAAGGCTTTTTGAGTGACATTTTCACTGAATTAATCTCATTTGGGGCGAGAACGTGAGAGAGTGAACAGCTCTCTGCTCTGCTAGAAGCAGGATAGCAATAGAATGGAGTAACGTGCACGAAAGCAAGCTCTAGGGGAACTAAGGGACAGTTAGCTCGATAAAACAGGGAATGGAAAAGCTCCAGGAGTATTGAAGTGAGAAGGAGCACAGAGGAACTATCTTTGGAACAGGCTACTGTTCATGGAAGTTAAAGTCAGAGCAGGGAAGAGAAGAGCTGATGAGGTTGGCTGCGAACAAGCCCCATATCTGAAGCAATTGGAAAGTTTGGTGTCTTTCAAATTTTTGAAGCAATAATATTCTGTTGGGGACTGAGTACCTGAGTTGTGTAGACTTTCGATTCATGTTGCAGTCAAGACAAAGGAATTCCGAACAGAGAGTTGGAAAACCTGGAGGCGGCTCCTTGCTACAACAGCAGAGAGGATGCCTTGTTTGAAAGGTTAGCTGGAACATCTGAAGGTGGATCTTTGGTGGATGCAGCTGAGAGAAAGCATTGATTTGGCAGAAGTTTTTAAAGCGTATCTGTTTAAAAGTCGAGTTTGGAAACACTCGTGACAATCATCTGGGGGGAAATTGAGGAGGAATCCACATAAGATGGATTGAATTGCACCTGCCACTTGGTTTCTGAGTGGGGGGAGACGTGTGTCTGATCATGGTCAACCTATGGGTTGAAAGGGACTGTGTCCACTGGAACATTCTAGCAAAAGATATGTTGTAACCTCTGTTGTCCTTGAAAATTGTGCACGTTTGTGAAGATAAGTAGGAGTGAATGAATATTGTATCATAGTCAGACTTAGAACATAGAACAGTACAGCACAGAACAGGCCCTTCGGCCCTCGATGTTGTGCCAAGCAATGATCACCCAACTCAAACCCACGTATCCACCCTATACCCGTAACCCAACAACCCCCCCCCCCCCCCCCCCTTAACCTTACTTTTTAGGACACTACGGGCAATTTAGCATGGCCAATCCACCTAACCCGCACATCATTGGACTGTGGGAGGAAACCGGAGCACCCGGAGGAAACCCACGCACACACGGGGAGGACGTGCAGACTCCGCACAGACAGTGACCCAGCCGGGAATCGAACCTGGGACCCTGGAGCTGTGAAGCATTTATGCTAACCACCATGCTACCGTGCTGCCCCTTTTCGTGTTTAATAAATGTTTATGTCGTTGAAAGCCAATTGGCAATCCTCTGACTGTTTCTTTACATTTTCTAAACAAAGTTACATTCTTTTGAGCCAGGGTTCCTCCCTCGGATCTTCCCATCCAGTTATTACATCACTGGGATTGGAACACTCACCATCTTGCTGTGGAAATATATCGCCGTTCCTTCACTGTCCCTGGGTCAGAATCCTGGTACTTCCTCCCTAACCGCACTGTGGGTGACACCATAGGGACTGCAGCAGTTCAAAAAGTCAGCTCACCACCACCTTCTCAAGGGCAATTTGAGATGGGCAATAAATGCTGAGTTAGATAGAGACACACACCTTTGTTTTATTCATTAATGGGAATAAATGGGCGTTGATCTCCGTAAAGGAATAGAAAATCTTAGGTAAAACCTGTTTTTAGCCCATTTCATTTGTTTTCAATGACATCATTGCCTTCTCCCTTGGTCCTGTGTCCTGCGCCTTTTACAAGTTGATGTCTGAAGGAATCGAGCCAGCCTGGCTCTACTTTGTGATCTCTGACACTGTTATCAATCCCCAGACTGATACGGAGACCTTTATCACCTCAAACAAACACGTCTGTCTCACAGTTCGAGGTTAGTTCTCCTGGACAATTCATTTTGCAGCCATTGCTAATTCTGGCAAGGCTGTGACTTGACTAAATTGATCATCATGCTTTGCATTTTGAGCCCACAACACAGTTCTGTACAGTTTGGTATGGCGGCATGGTAGCACAGTGGTTAGCACAGTTGCTTCACCTCACTAGGGTCCCAGGTTCGATTCCTTGCTTGGGTCACTGTCTGTGTGGAGTCTGCATGTTCTCCCTGTGTGTGGGTGGGTTCCCTCAGGTTTTCCGGTTTCCTCCCACAAGATGTGTTTGTTATGTGAATTGGACATTCTGGCTTCTCCCTCTCTGTACCCGAACAGGCGCCAGAATATGGCAACGCGGGGATTTTCACAGTAACTTCGTTGCAGTGTTATGTAAGCCTACTTGTGACAATAAAGATTATTAAATTAAATTCTTCAGATATCCCGTCTGGGTTCTTCTATCACCTCGATGTTCCATGTTACCACCATGAGACAGACTCCACACACAGGGTTACCCCACAACACGTCTACGCTGATTAATATTAAAGAACTAAAGAGACAGTTAAAAACTGATTGTATTAAAAAGGTAGATAATAATCTTTATTAGTATCACAAGTAGGCTCACCTCAACATTGCAGTGAAGTAACTGAAAATCCCCTAGTTTCCACACTTCAGCGCCTCTTCGGGTACACGGAGGGAGAGTTCAGAATGTTCAATTCACCGAACAGCACGTCTTTCGCGACTTGTGGGAAGAAACTGGAGCACCCGGAGGAAACTCACGCAGACGCAGATAACACGTAGGCGTCCAATAGAGCCGTTGAGTTAAAAGTAGGTAAATTATGCTGAACATTTATCAATCACTATTTAACCCACAGTGGGAGTATTTTGTTCATATATCGTCAGCACACTTTAGAAAGTGTGATGGTCCTTGAGAAAGTGCAGAGGAGATTTATCAGAATGGTTCCAGCAATGAGGTATTTGAGCTCCACGGTCGGGTTCGAGAAGCTGGAGTTGTTCTCCGTGGAATGAAGGAGGATGAGGGGGGATCTGACAGAGGTGAACACCGATACGACAGATTTAGCTCAAGTAGACAAGGAAATTGGTCAGGATTGTTGGAGGCAATAGTATTGGTAAATGTCACCTTTTATTGCACATTCTTCTAACTATATACAGTTGGAGGCTTAGCACGAGGCTTCACATAGAACCATCTCTCAGCATGCTCTTATCATGTGATCTTATATCACTGATAATGGAGATTTCTGTATTTAATATTAACCTTTTATACTGTACCAAGCCTTTAGTCAGCCCTCCTAATATCCCCTTTGACTCAGTATCAATTGTCTGATTTGTCAGTTCATGTTTCTGAAAATCTCCTCAGAACACTCTCCTGCATTAAAGGTCTGTTGTATATGAAAGTTCTTTTTAAATCACATTGTAACAGACTGGGGAAGTCAGGATTAGAATAATATCGGAGTCAATGGAGTTAGGTCACAGATCAGCCATGACCTCAATAAATAAGGGAACAGACTCGAGGGGGATAAATGACCTCCTCCTGTTCCCATGTTCGGAATAAACCTGGACTCAAACACCAGCTGTTGAGTGGAAAGTGATGGGAGAGCTGGGAGAAGACACTTCACCAGAAAGCAGCATTGGAGCAGAGTTAGAGAGTGGGAGAGGTCTTGGGAGAATTACACAGGAGCTGGAGTAGGTTGTTCAGCCATGTCCTGCCATTCAGTTAGACCCTGGCTGATCAATGAGTTTCTCATCAAGATGTATGTGATTCTATCCAGTATATTAGCTCCGGCCCAGTTTTAAGGAAAGTTACCATCAGCAGAAACAAACCAGAATACATACGAATTAGGAACAGGAGTAGCCACTCAGCCCCTTGAGAACCGCTCCACCATTCCGTAATATCATTGCTGATCTGATTGTGGCCTCGACTCCACTTTCCTTCCTCCCCACGAAACCCTTTGACTCCCTCACCAGTGAAGGATCTGTTTAATTCAGGCTTCAAACTATTCAGCGACCCAGCCTCCAGCACTCTCTGTGGAAGAGAATTCCAGACTATCGATCCTCTGAGTGAAAAAGGTTCTCATCTCCATCTTAAATAGGAAACCCCTTGTTTTTAAACTATTACCCTAATTCTAATCTCTTACAATGAATCAATTCCCCTCAGAATCTCATGTTTCAATCAGATGCCCTCTCATTCTTCCAAACTGCAGTGAATACAGGCCCAGCCTGTCCATGTTTTCCTCCTATGATAACCCCTCATCCAGTCAAGTGAACCTTCTCTGACCTGATTCGAATGAAATTATGTCCTTTCTTTGATAAGGAGACCAAAACCGTACACAGTACTTTGGATGTGGTCTTACCAATACCCTGTACAACTGCAGTACTTTCCCCTTGCAATAAACAGCAACATTTCCTTTACCTTCCCAATTGTGTCCTGTATCTGCGGAGTAACTGATCCTGATTCATGTATCAATACACCCAGATCCCTTGTACCTCGGAGCTGCAATCTCTGTGTATTTAAATAAGCAATGCAAGATGGTGCCGGAGTGTGGCGACTCTTTACGAGCTCTCTCACACAGATCCACTTCTTACAGCTCCGATAATCATACTAATCTCTGAAAACTTAATTCTAACACTAACACTATCACTGACCTTTCTCTTTTACATTCTCTTCACACATCTTCTCTACTGAGTAATACTGTACTACACTCCTGTATGCTTCACCCGATGTCTGTGTCTATATATTTACATTGTGTATTTTATGTTTGCTCTATGTATTTTCTTTTCATGTACGGAATGATCTGCCTGAGCTGTGCGCAGAGCAATATTTTTCACCGTACCTCGTTACACGTGACAATAAATTCAATCCAATATGTTGCTTTTTTATTCTTCCTGTCAAAGTGAACAAGTTCAAATTTCCCCACATTATGCTCAATCTGCACCGATTACTGACTCCTTATGGTTACTCACCATACAAGGTACTCCATACCTTTGTAGCAACAGCAAATTTTGCAACCGTACTTTCAACCCTGTCAACCAAGTCCTGAAAATAGTTGAGCCTTCAGTACCGATCCCTGTGGCAGTCCACAGGTTACATCAAAAATGACTCGTTTTTATCTCCACAGTATTTCCTATTCACTAACCAATCCTCTGTCCATGCTGTTACCAGCTACACAATGGGCTTTTATTTTGTGGGGTGAACATTAAGTGGCACCTTGTCAAGTGCCTACTGGAAATCTAAATACATCACATCCCCAAGTCCCCCTTTATCCACATTGCTTGTTACTTCCTCAAAGAACTCCAATAAATTGGTCAAACATGATTTCCCTTTCATAAATTATATTGATTCTGCCTAATTGCACTGAGATTATCTAAGTGCCCACTCCAACCTCCTTAATAACAGAATGAACATGGTTCAGTCCTGCATGGGATTAAAAGCAGCAGCAACAGCAGAATCTAACCCCTGCAGTGACTTGTGAACTCGCTGGTGTCTCAGCAGATTGGATGACCGAGCAAATCTCTTCCCACACATGGAGCAGGTGAATGCTCTCTCTCCAGTGTGAACCTGCTGGTGGCTCAGCAGGTGGGAAGACTGAGCAAATCTCTTCCCACATATCAGGCAGGTGAATGACCTCTCCCCAGTGTGAACTTGTTGGTGTCTCAGAAGGTCCTTTGTGCTCTTAAAGCTTTTCTCACAGTCAGAACATTTAAACGGTCTCTGCTCAGTGTGAACAAGTTGATGCACAGCGAGCTGGGATGGCTGCGTGAATCCTTTCCCACACATGGAGCAAGTGAACGGTCTCTCCCCAGTGTGAATTCGCTCATGGATCAGAAGGTGGGGTGAATCAATAAATCCCTTCCCACACACAGAGCAAATGAATATCCTCTCTCTAGTGTGAACTCGCTGGTGTCTCAGACGGTGGGATGAATGGGTGAATCCCTTCCCACACACAGAGCAGGTGAATGGCCTCTCTCCAGTGTGAACTCGCTGGTGTGTCACCAGATCCTGTTTGCTTTTAAAGCTCTTCCCACAGTCAGAACATTGAAATGGTCTCTGATCAGAGTGAACTCGCTGGTGTGTCTGTAGCTGAGATAAACGTCCGAATCTCCTCTGACAGAGAGAACAGGTGAACGGCTTCTCCCCAGTGTGTGTGCGTTGATGGGCTTGTAAATCATTTTTACTTTTAAAACACTTCTCACAGTGCGAACATTGAAAAGGTCTCTTATCAGAGTGAACCAGTTGGTGTGTTAGAAGGTGGGATGACTGAGTGAATCCCTTCCCACACACTGAGCAGGTGAAAGGCCTCACCTCCATATGAGTGCGCTGGTGTCTCAGCAAGTCCTTTGTGCTTTTAAAGCTTTTGTCACAATCAGAACATTTAAATGGTCTCTGATCAGAGTGAACTTGCTGGTGAATCAGGAGGCTTGATAAAGCATTACATCCCTTCCCACATTCCAGGCAAGTGAATGGCCTCTCGTCAGTATGAACACGCTGATGTGTATACAGGCTGGATGAGTAAGCAAATCCTTTCCCACACACTGGACAGGTGAACGGCCTCTCTCCAGTGTGAATACGTCGATGAATATCCAATGCAGATGGGTAATTGAATCCCTTCCCACAGTCCCCACATTTCAAAGGTTTCTCCATGATGTGAGTGTCCTCGTGCGTCTCCAACTTGGATAATGTTGAAGCCTCGTTGACACAGAATATGTCCAGGGTGACTACTCACTGTGAATGCTGTGGTTTTGCTTTCAGGCTGGTGAAAGCTCTTTCCAGGTTCAGCACATTGGAACCTCTCTCTCGGGTATTTGTGTTTCTCGATGCTTTCTCAGTAACACTGATGGCTCAGATCTTTTCCCACAGGCGGAACATAGATTTCTCCTTCTGTATACAAAGGCTGATGATATTCAGGTTCTGATTAATCAAATCACTGAAGCATCTTGATGTGAAATTTGGTTTCAGTTTCATGTCTGTAAATCCTCTGATATCCTGTAAAAATAATTTTACAAAATCCATCACCGACAGGATACAGGGGGCTTGGGGCCTCCAGCGGGTGTTTGTGAATCCTCCCCGCCCACCTGCCAGGGTTTCCTTCCTTGCCAGAGATCAGAGTCCTCATTGATTTGAGTGCAAAGTGTAAGCTCTTATTTATTATCCCCCCTCCCCCATCCTGTGATGTGAACCATCCCCCAGTGTGTGAAGCAGGATGGTGCCCGTTAACCTGGGCCTGTTCCCGGGAGGGAGGGAGAAGCTCCGCAGCTGCAACCCAGGGAGCTGACAATGATGGTGAAGGGTTTGCGGATCCACAAACTGTTTCCAAATCCTCCCACCGACCGCCTGACGCTGACTCCGCTTCTCCGGGACAAAGGGCCGAGGCAACATTAACACTGCGCATGCTCGAAATTCTTTGCCAATGCACCTGCGCACCGTTGTCCAGCTCCAGCAGCGACACTGCGCATGCTTCAAATTGCAGGGGAGTGATTGGCGGCAGATCTCAACCAATAGAAAGCGGGGAAGGGCTGGAGGACCGAAAGGGAGCGGCTGGTCATCCAACCAATCGGACTGAAGAAGGGGCGGGACCAAGCTGGGAGATGGGAATACTCAGTGTGCGTAATGGCGGTGGTGAGATGTTTGTTTTTCTGATCCGCAATCGGTGCGTATGGCGGTTCAGAGGGAGCAAAAGACCCAGTGGGTGGGCGAAACGGCTTCCTAAATATGTTGTGCAAACCGCAAATCCTAAAAAAGAACCGATCAACCCTCTCTTCCCCTCCCATTTGTATGGGGCTCCAACTGATTGGGCGTGTTGACGGCCGCCATCTTAATTGGGGTAATATGCAGCAGGGCGCATGCGTGATCGCCATCTTTGTAGGGGGCAATGTTTCAACGACTGGGAGGAGCTTGTTACCCATTGTTCAGAATGGAGACACAGGGCGAAATTCTCCGCAACGGCCGACGCCGGAGTGAAACCCGGAGTGTCGGAGGCTGCTCCTCTCCCCCTATTCCCTCTCCCCCAGGGGGGCTAGGAGTGGCGTTGCGGGAAACTCGGCCGCCGGGCCTTGACGCTTGCCTCAAAGCGGCGCGCCGAGAATGACGCGGCCGGCGGCGCCTAAGTGACATCAGCCGCACACGCGCGGTTGCCGTCTTCCCCTCCGCTGCCCCGCAAGATGTGGTGGCTTGATCTTGCGGGCCGGCAGAGGGGAAAGAGTGAGGCGTTTACAGACGCCGGCGCCTGCGGGCACTGATAGCGGGCCAGTCCTCTCCTGAACACGTCCACGGTGCTCGATCCCCTCTCCGCCCCCCACAGGCCCCACACTGACCTGTCGCACGCTGTTCACGCCGGCAGCGACCAGGTGTGATTGCCGCCGGCGTGAACCCATCAGGGTCGTCAGGCCGCTAAGCCCATCCGGGCCGAAGAATCGCCGGGAAAAACGGCGAGCGGCGATTCTCCGAGCGGCATGTCGCAAAACGCGACACGCCATTTGGGGGGGGGGGGGGGGGTGGGAGAGTCGCGGGGGGTTGCCACAGCGGCTCTCCCGTGATTCTCCCACCCGGCGTGTGGGGAGCGGAGAATCGCGCCCACAGTATTAGCCTTTAGTCCCAATGTCTTATTGTTGAGGAAAATGCAGAAGGAAGAGGAAGCAAATCCTGCTGTCCAGATTGAACTACCTCATGGAGTTAAAGGCATCTTATTCGGATGCTGGAATCTGAAACAAAAACAGAAAATACTGAACAATCTTGTCATGTCGGGGATGTTTAGCACAGGGCTAAATCACTGGCTTTGAAAGCAGGCCAGCAGCACGGTTCGATTCCCGTAACAGCCTCCCCGAACAGGTGCTGGAATGTGGCGACTAGGGGCTTTTCACAGTAACTTGATTTGAAGCCTACTCATGACAATAAGCGATTTTCATTACTTCATTTTCATGTCTGACAGCATCTGTGGAGAGAGAAGGGAGCTAATGTTGAGTCTGGATGACCCTTTGTCAAAGCTAGAGAATTGGAAATAGGGTCAAATTTATACTGTGTGGCTGGCGTGGAGCGATGGGGCTGGATAGCGGGCCAGCAATAAGTGGTGTGTGCAAAGATCTGCAGTCACAGTTCAGTCACATGGAGATCCATAGCAGAAAAACACTACCCTGAGGAGATATCATCCTTGAATCAAGGGTCTGCTGATGATAATGACAAGGGGCCAAGTGCAGCAGGGAGCATGCATTGGCAGCAGGAGGAGAGAATGTAGTGAATTTCTATCCCAGACTGACAGAGATGGATTTTGGAAACTCCTTTTACAGGGGATTACAAGGGGAGGATTTACACATAGAAAACTCCAACCAAGAGAAATATTTGTCTCTTCTGAATTTCATTTTTGGACTGACAGTGATGGCTTTTGTAAATGTATTTTACAGGATATTGGAAGATGATTTGCAGACAGGAAATTCAAACCAAATCTCACATCTCAGTCTGACTGCATCGTTCGATTTATCAGGAGCTGAATATTATCTCCCTTTGAGTGTAAGCATTGAGTTCAAGTTATTACCCCACACTGAGTAAAACTTCTTCCTCACATTCCCCCATGTAGATATTGCTCAAAATATTAAATCTGTGTCATGTAATCTTTTACAATCAGCGGATAGGAACAGCATTTGTTGAACACCCTTATCTAAACCTAACAATCTTGTGCACTTCTATCAATTTCCCCTCAATCTCCACAAGACCATAAGAAATAGGAAGAGGGGTATGACATTCAGCCCTTTGAGTCTGCTCTGCCATTTACTAAGATCATAGATCAACCACTCACTGAGTCCACTTTCCTGCCTTCTCTCTGTAACCCTTCATTCCCCAACTGATTAAAAACCCATCGATCTTGGCCTTGACAATGCTCTCTCGTTGGTTCCTCGGCATATTGGTCGAGAAAACCATCCCTTAGAAATTCCAAGAAATCCTCCTCCATCGCATTGCTACCAGTTTGATTAGCCTAATCAATATGCAGATTGAAGTCACACATGATCACAGATTCCCTGATCACATGCATCTCTGATTTCCTGTCTGATGCTATTTCAACATTACCAGTGCAGTTTGGTGGTCTGATTACCTCCCCTATGAATGCTTTTTGCCCCTTGGTGTTTCCTAACTCGATCCACACACATTCCACACTATCGGTGCTAATATCTTTCCTCAATATGATATCAATATCTTCTTTAATCAATTATACAACTTCACCGCCTTTTCCTTTCTGTCTGTCCGTCCTAAAAACTGAATAGCCCTCAATGTTTAGTTCCCATCCTTGGTAACCTTGGAGCCATGTCTCTGTAATCCCAACTGTACATACTCCTTTACATCTATCTACGCAACTAATTCATCCATTTTAGTTCCAGTGCTCCGAGCATTCAGGTACAAAACCTTAAACATCCCTTGACCGGTCTCTACTATTTTAAAATAAATTTAGTGTACCCAATTCATTTTTTCCAATTAAGGGGCAATTTAGCGTGGCCAATCCACCTAGCCTGTACATCTTTGGGTTGTGGGGGCGAAACCCATGCAAACACGGGGAGAATGTGCAAACTCCATACGGACAGTGACCCAGAGCTGGGATCAAACCTGGGACCTCTGCGCCGTGAGGCTGCAGGGCGAACCCACTGCGCCACCGTGCTGCCCTTTCCTACTATTTTTTTACTGTGTTCTTATCTGATTCTGGCCCTTGATTTATCTGCCCATCACTTTTCTTATTTTTCTTTCTGTCTTTTTCCCTTGTTCTTGATTTCTCTCTGCTCTGAATCCTTACATAGATTCCCATCCCCCTGCCATATTAGTTTAAACCCCCCACCTCCCACTACCACTCCAGCAACTACCATGTCCTTCATAATTTTTTTACACCTCAATCAGTTCCCCCTCAGCCTTGCTGCTCTCAGAAAAACAACCCCAGTCTATCCAGCCACTACTCATAACTGAAATACTCCAGCTCCGGCAACATCCTGATGAATCTCCTCTCTAGTGCCTATCCTATGGCGACCAGAACTGCACACAGTTCTCTAGCTGTGGCCCAGCCAGTGTTTTATACAGCTCCATCATAACCTCCCTGCTCTTATATTCTCAATCTCAGCTAATACAGACAAATATCACATAAGCCTTCTTAACTACCTTCTCCACCTGTCCTGCTGCCTTCAGGTATCAATGGACATGCACCCTAAAGTCCCTCTGGTCCTCTATGCTTCCTCATGCCCTACCGTTCAGTGTGTATATCCTTGCCTTGTTCATCCTCGCAAAATGCATCACATCAGACTTTTCAGAGTTAAACTCCATTTGCTCCTGTTCTACCCATCTCACCAGCCCGACTATATCGTCCTGTATACTAAGGCTTTCCTCCTCGCTATTTACCACACCACCATTATTCATGTCATCTGCAAACTTACCTCCCACATTCACATCCAGATCATTAATGTACACTACAAACAGCAAGAGACCCAGCACTGATCCAAACAGTACACCATTGGACACAGTGATCCAGTCACAAAACAACGTTCAACCATCACCCTCCGCCTCTCAACCAATTTTGGATCCAATTTGCCGAATTGCTCTGGATTCCATGGGCTTCTTCACCAGTCTCCCAGAGAAGACCTTGTCAATAGCCATACTGAAGTCCATATAGACTGTGTCATCTACACACCTAGTCACCTCCTCAAAACATTCAATCACATCTGTTAGACATGATCGCCCCCTGACAAAGCCACGATGACTATACTTGATCAATCCTTGCCTCTCCAAGTGGAGATTAATTCTGTCCCTCAGAATTCTTTCCTATGTTTTCCCTACCACTGTTGTATGACTCACACTGAAATTTCCTTGTTTATCCCTACTTCCCTCCTTGAATAATGCCATCACATACTCTGTCCTCAAGTCCTCTGGCACATCTCCTGTGGCCAGAGAGGATTTTAAAAATAGTGTTAGAGCCTCTGCAATCTCCTACCTTGCCTCATACAGCAGCCTGGGACACATCGCCTCTGAGTCTGAGGATTGGTCCACTTTTATACCTGCAAAAACGCTCACTCCTCCTCCCTCTCTGTGCTAACCTGTTCAGCTATATCACAGTGGACCTCCCTGATTTCAATATCTACATCGTCCTTCTCCACAGTGAACACAGATGCAAAATACTCATTAAAATCTCACCCACATCTTCCGGCTCCACATACAGATTACCACTTTGGTCCTTAACGGGCCCTTCTCTTTCCCTTGTTACCCTCTTGCCCTTAACATACTTGTAAAACACTTTGGAATTCTCCTTTATTTTATCCGCCAGCATTGTTCATGTCACCTCTTTACTCTCCGAATTTATTTCATTACGTACCCCTCTGCACTTGCTACAATCCTCAGGCATCCACCGTCTTGGGTCTCCTGCCTCCCTTTTTTTCCTGATCCAATTCTGTGTACCCCTTGATCCCCAGGGTACTCGGAACATTTTGGTCCCAGCCTTTATCTTCATGAGAATATGTTGGCCCTGTACTTTCTCTATTTCCTTTCTGAATGACCCCCACTGCTGGAAAGATTTCCCTGTCAGTAGCTGCTGCCAGTCTGCTTTGGTCAGATCCTGTTGTATCACATTGAAGTCAGCCTTCACCCAATTCAGAACCTTTATTTTCAGTGAGTTTTCCTTTTCCATAACAACATAAACCTTACCAGTTATGGTCACAATCACTTCCACTGACTATTAATACCCTATTATTTTACACTTCTCTGGGATTTGCCTACATATCTGCCCTTCCACCTCTCCCTTACTGCTTGTTTGGGGACCAATGACGCACTCCCAGAAACATGATTGTCCCCTTTTTGTTGTTATGTTCCACCGGGATGGCCTCAGTTGATGTGTCTGCTGAGGTATCATCCTTACCGGATAGCCTCAGTTGAGATGTCTGCTGAGATATCATCCTTACCGGATGGCCTCAGTTGAGATGTCAGCTGAGATACCATCCTTCCCGGATGGCCTCAGTTGAGATGTCTGCTGAGATATCATCCTTACCGGATAGCCTCAGTTGAGGTGTCAGCTGAGATATCATCCTTCCCGGATGGCCTCAGTTGAGGTGTCAGCTGAGATATCATCCTTCCCGGATGGCCTGAGTTGAGATGTCTGCTGAGATATCATCCTTCCCGGATGGCCTGAGTTGAGATGTCTGCTGAGATATCATCCTTCCCGGATGGCCTGAGTTGAGGTGTCTGCTGAGATATCATCCTTCCCGGATGGCCTCAGTTGAGGTGTCTGCTGAGATATCATCCTTCCCGGATGGCCTCAGTTGAGATGTCTGCTCAGATATCATCCTTCCTCACTGCAGTAATTGGCTCCTTGATCAATATTGCAGCTCACGTCGTCTTTTACACCTCCGCCTTTATCACCTGATGATTCTATACCTTGGACAGCTGCCAATCTTGTTCCTCCCTGAATCATGTCTGTATTCCCTTGCCTTGTTAGTCCTCCCAAAATGCATGGCCCCTCACTTTCAGGGTTAAATTCCATTTGCCTCTATTCTGTCCATCTAACCAGCCCGTCTGTCTATATCATCCTGTAATCTAAGGCTTTCCTCCTCACTATTTACCACACCGCCAATTTTCATGTCATCTGCAAACTTACTGATCATGCCTCCCACATTCACACCCAGATCATTAATGTACAATACAAACAGCACTGATTCCTATGGTACACCACGGGGCCCAGGCTTCCAGTCACAAAAACAACCTCCAACCATCACACTCTGCATTCTGCCATTTTACCCATTTTGTATCCAGTTTTCCAAATTGTCTCGAAACTGAACTGAGCTCGTCATATAAATACTGTGGCTGCAAGAGCAGGTCAGAGGCTAGAAATCCTACGGTGAGTAACTCACCACCTGGGACCGAAGACAGCGGCTTCAGTCTTCCCCATATGTAAATGGAGGAAAATTGTGCTCATCCAGTGCTGGACGTGGACAAGTCAGGATAGTGTGTAACTTGGAGAGCGTGGAGGTGATGTTGTTCACACACACCTGACACCGTGCTCCTTCTAGGAGATGATGGTTGAGGGTTTGGGAGATTCTGGTAATGTCCTGATTGATTTGTACAAATATAAAATCCCTCTCTTGCTTCTGCTCCCAATCCTCCCTCACTCCCCTCCCCCCATAGAGGCCAGAGTCTTCAGTCGGCCCAGACAGAGGAGGCGGGGAAGGGGCAGGTTCCCTTCACTGAAGGATAGTAAGAAGTCTTACAACACCAGGTTAAAGTCCAACAGGTTTGTTTCAGATCACTAGCTTTCAGAGCACTGCTCCTTTCTCAGGTGAATTCACGAAAGCTAGTGATTTGAAACAAACCTGTTGGACTTTAACCTGGTGTTGTAAGACTTCTTACTGTGCCCACCCCAGTCCAAAGCCGGCATCGCCACATCGTCACTGAAGGATATCAGTGAATCAGTTGGATTTTTACAAAAATCCAGCAGTTTTCATGGTCACTTTTTCCCAGTGCCGGCCCCATAAATGACCAGATTCATTCAGCTCAATTCCACAAGCTGCCTTTGTGATTTTTGTGGGTTCTCTCTCACTGTTTTTCTGTTTTAAATCAATTTCACAGGGCATTAGACGGGGAGGATTTGCAGTCAGGAAACTCAAACCACATCGGGAGCTGACAGTTGTCCAATTTATCCTGCCCTGAATATCATCGAGTTTGAACATGGAAGGGAAAAGCACTGATCATACTGGGGAGAAACCGTACACGTGTTCTGTGTGTGGACAAGGCTTCAGTCAATCGTCAGGCTTGAGGAGACACAAACACATTCACACTGGGAAGAAACGGTGGAAATGTGGGGACTGCGAGGAGGCATTTCGTTCCCCGTCTGAGCTGAAAATTCATCGATGCACTCACACCGGGGAGAGACCATTCACCTGCTCCACATGTGGTAAGGGATTCACTCAGTCATCCAACCTGCTGGCACACCAGAGAATTCACACTTGGGATAAACCATTCAACTGCTCCGAGTGTGGGAGGGAATTTGCTCATTTATCTAGCCTGCTGAGACATCAGCGAGTTCACACTGGGGAGAGGCCATTCACCTGCTCCACATGTGGGAAAGGATTCAATGATTTATCCAACCTATTGAAACACCAGCGGGTTCACACTTGGGAGAAGACATTCACCTGCGCCGAGTGTGGAAAAGGATTCACTGATTCATCCAACCTGTTGAGACACCAACAAGTTCACACAGACAAGAGACCATTTAAATGTCAGAACTGTGGGAAGGGCTTTAAAGGTTCTGGGGAACTGATGTCCCATCAGCGAGTTCACACTGATGAGAGACCTTTTAAATGTCCAGATTGCGGGAAGTGCTACAAAAGGACCTGGGATCTGGTATTCCATCAACGTATTCACACTGACGAGAGACCGTTCAGGTGCTCTCACTGCGGGAATGGGTTCAGACGATCATCTGAACTCACTATGCATCAGCGAGTTCACACTGGGGAGAGGCCATTCACCTGCTCTAAGTGTGGGAAGGGATTCATTCGGATATCCAACTTGCTGAGACACAAGCAAGTTCACGAGTAACGACAGTGATTGGATCTTGCTTTGAATCACATCCAGGACTCAATCATGTTCATTGGAGTCTGTTTCTCTGTGAATAAACCCCACATCTGTTACAGTTGTTACTATTACTGATGAAAGAAAAATAAATCAGCTTTGACTTTTTAATATCTCGACCTCACGTGAATTCCTTTTGAAGTGGTCTCCCTTTCCCCCTCACATCCTCCATCCACACATCCAACAAGTGTGAGGAGCTCATGGAGTTTTGTTGTCACGAGCATCATCATAGAATCCTTACAGTGCAGAAGGAGACTATTCGGCCCATCAAGTCTGTACCGACCCTCTGAAAGAACACTGTACCTGGACACAATTGCCCACCCTATCCCTATAACCCCACCTAGGGACAATTTAGCATGGCCAATACATCTAACCTGCACAGCTTTGGACTGTGGGAGGAAACCGGAGCACCCGGAGGAAACAACACGGGAATAATGTGAAAACTCCACACAGAGAGTCGCCCAAGACCGGAATCGAACCTGGAGCTGTGAGGCAGCAGTGCTAACCACTTGCCACCATGCCACTAAGATTGAGACAATCTGATCAGCTGCTTCCCTCTCTCCACGAACACACCGAACCAGACTGCGTCTAAAGTTCCTCATCCAAGTCCTTGTCCCACATCTTACATAAGACCTGACGATATAGGACCAGAATTCGGTCATTCAGCCCATCGAATCTGCTCCACCAGTTAATTATGTCTGATTTGTTTGTCATCTCCATTCTGCTGCCGTATCCCTATAACTCCTAATCCCCTTATTAATCAAGAACCTATCTGTCTCTTTCATAAACACACTCCGTGATTTGGCCTCCACAGTCTTCTGCAGCAAAGAGCTCCTCAGATTCCCCACCCTCTGGCTGAAGAAATTCCTCCTCATCTGTTTTAAAGGATCATGCCTTCAGTCTGAGATTCTGTCCTCTGCTTCTAGTGTTTCCTACCAGTGGAAACATCCTCTCCACGTCCACTCTATCCAGGCCTCTCAGTATTGTGTAAGTTTCAATTAGATCCCCTCTCATTCTTCTAAACTGCATCGCGTACAGACCCAGAGTCCTCAACTGCTCCTCATATGACAAATGCTTAATTCTCGGGATCTTTCTTGTAAACATCCTCTCGACCCTATCCAAGGCCAGCATATTCTTCCTTAGAGACGGGCCCAAATATGCTCGTAATATTCCGAATGGTGTCTGACCAGAGATTTATTCTGTCTCAACAGGACATCCCTGCTCCTGTATTCTGGCCCTCGTGAAATGAATGCTAACATTGCATTTGCCTTCCTGGCTGCCAACTGAACCTGCACGTTAACCTGAAGAGAATCCCACACTGGGACTCCCAAGGCTCTTTGTGTGTCTGATTTCTGAAGCCTTTTCCCATTTTACAAAAGTCTCTGCCTCTATTCCTGGCAAAGTGCAGAACCTCACACTTTCCCAAATGATATTCCATCTGCCACTTTGCCCACTCTCCTAGCCTGTACAGATTCTTGTGCAGCCTCCCTGCTTCCTCAAGACGACCTGTCCCTCTACATATCTTTGTATCATCTGCAAACTTAGCAACAATTCCCTCAGTTCCTTCTGCCAGATCATTAATGTACATCATATAAACAATCTCCAGTTTCTCCTGTATCTCACTTTATCCTAATAATCTTGATTGTCACAAGTAGGCTTACATTAACACTGCAATGAAGTTACTGTGAAAACCCGTAGTCGCCACATTCCGACACCTATTCGGGTACACGGAGGGAGAATTCAGGTTGTCCAAATTACCTAACAGCACGTCTTTCGGGACTTGTGGGAGGAAACTGGAGCACCCGGAGGAAACCCACGCAGACACGGGGAGAATGTGCAGACTCCGCATAGACAGTGACCCAAGCCGGGAATCGAACCTGGGACCCTGGAGCTGTGAAGCACCGGTGCTAACCACTGTGCTACCATGCCACCCTCGCAGAGCTCATACTGTCCATGAGACCTGCCTTCTGCTGTTTTTTTTTCCTTTTTTTGTAAATTTAGAGTACCCAATTCATTTTTTTTCCAATTAAGGGGCAATTTAGCGTGGCCAATCCAACCCTGCACATCTTTTTGGTTGTGTGGGTGAAACCCACGCAAACACGGGGAGAATGTGCAAACTCCACACGGACAGTGACCCACAGCTGGGATCGAACCTGGGACCTTGGCGCCATGAGGCAGCAGGGCTAAACACCGTGCTGCCCTCGCCTTCTGCTGTATTGGCCCTATTCCCACTAAAGTATTGAGCACCCAACTTCCCCATGTTAGCTGATACTGTTTCCAGTTCTCTATCTCTTTTGGTCCTCTGCCATCGCCTTTAAATTCACCATTATCACCCATCCTAAAAAAACATTGATCACCCCGTCGTTGCCAACTACCATCCCATCTCACATCACTTTCCTCTCCAATGTCCTTGTACTTGGTGTTCCCCAAGGATCCATCCTCGGCTCCTCCTATTTCCCATCTGGTGACATCATCCAAAAGCACCATGTTAGTTTTCACATGTAAACTGACAACACCCAGCTCTACCTCACCCCCATCCCTCTCCATTCCTCCACTGTTACTAAATTATCAAACTGCTTATCCCACATCCAGTCCTGGATGAGCTGAAATTTCCTCCAATTAAATATTGGGAAGACCAAAGCCATTGTCTTCAGTCACCATTACAAATTCCGTTCCCTAACTCCCGAGTCCATCCCTCTCCCTGGGAACTGTCTGAGGTTGAACCACACTCTTGGTCCACATTGTCACTAATACCAGATATTTCAGTCTCCACAATGTCACCTGTCTCCAGCCCACCTGCTGCTGAAACCCTGGGACCTCTGTGCCGTGAGGCAACAGGGCTAACCCACTGTGCCACCGTGCTGCCACTGTTACCTTTACACTTGATGGTTCCAATGCATTCCTGACCAGCCTCTCACATTCACCCCATCCCCACATGGAAATGTGAGTTTACCTAAAACTCTGCTGTCCATGTGCTTTCTCACACCAGGTCCTGTTCAACCATCACCCTGTGCTCACTGACCAACACTGGCTCCTGATCAAGTCATGCTGAGACCTTCTTGTATTCAAATCCCTCCATGGACTTGTCCCTCTGTGTCTTTGCCGAGTTTCACAACCTGCTGAAGTATCTGCACTCTCTCATTTTAACCTCATGAATCGCTGATTATAATTTATCCACCATTAGTGGTCAGTGCAGACATGAAACTCCGAAATTCCCTCCCAACCCTCTCCACTCCTCTATCTTTCCTGATTAAAAATAGTTGTTAAAATCTGTCTCTCCAATCAAGCTTTTGACCATCTGTTCAAACATCGTCTTATGTGATTTTCTGTCAATTTTTTGTCTTTCTGAAACTCCTCTGACGGGCTTTGGGATGTTTATTACATTAATTTTATTGTATAAATACAAGTTGTCACTGTTTGTCAACAGCTAGTTTGTACAAAGTAAGATTCCACAAATGGCAATCAGACCAGTGACTGATTACTCCAGTTTTTTTGTGGTGTCAGTTAAAACACGAATCTTGGTCCCGCTGGACCAGGAGATCTCTCCTGTGGACAGTGTGTGGAGCTGCTGAGCTCTCCTGAGCTGAGAGTGGAGCTGATTGAGTTGTCGGGCCTGCAGTGAACCTGGGAGACCCACTGTCTGGGATCTTTCCTCTTTCCTGTAAAAACGTTAACTTTGAATATCAATCCCAATTTAACCTTTGGAGCAAAATGTACAGCTTTAAGTCAGCTGTAAAAGAAATTTCTTGTGTTCATTTAGAACCTTTCAAACCCTCAGAACATCCCAAAGTGACTGACAGTCAATTATGAATTTTGGAAGCAGGAATTAGGAGAGACAGTAAAAAACTAAATGCTGCAATTTTAAACAGAGTGACCTGGGACTGGATATACACAAACTTCAGAGTCCGACAGGACAGGCTGATCAAATTGTTGTAAAAATCTAATAGGATCCTCAGTTTATCACTGGAGACTTGGAGAATAAAAGCAAGGCCGTTCTACTGAATTTTACAAATCACTGATTAATCCTCAACTGAAGTATTGTGTTCAGTTCTGAGCACCTCACTTTGGGAAAGATGTCAAGGCCTTGGAGAGGAAGCTGGGAAAAGTTACCAGGATAGCGTCAGGGATGAGGGGTTTCAGTTCATTCAGGAGAGATTCCATTCTTGAGAAGTTTACATGGAGACAAATTGTTTCCATTGGGAGGATGGTTGGTAATCTCAGAACACAGCTTTAAAATAATTAACAATTTGAGATTGAAGTAAAAGTTCAGAAACTTGTTGTAAACTAATTTCTGATGAGGGTTCCTGAATTATGGGGAAAGATCACAGACAGTGTTTCCTAAAGGGACACCACAGCCCCGAGAACACAATCAGCTACAGATCCAGAATATTAAACTCCAGCCCAGTTACAGGGATTAATAACATCAGGAACAACAAATCCCAACTGTCAGAATGAACAAGGTTCAGTTCCGGATGTGATTAATAGCAGCAATAATTTTGATTTGATTTATTATTGTCACATATATTAGTATACAGTGAAAAGTATTGTTTCTTGCATGTTGTTCAAACAATGCATACCTTACATAGGGAAGGAAGGAGAAACTGCAGAATATAATGTTAAAGTTATAGCATGGTGTAGAGAAAAGATCAACTTAATACGAGGTAGGTCCATTCAAAAGTCTGATGGCAGCAGGGAAGAAGCTTTCTTGAGTCAGTTAGTACACAACTTCAAACTTTGGAACTTTTTCCTGATGGAAGAAGGTGGAAGAGAGTATGTCCGGGGTGCATGGGGTCCTTAATGATGCTGGCTGCCTTTCCGAGGCAGCGGGAATTATAGATAGTCAGTGGATGGGAGGCTGGTTTGCGTGATGGATTGGGCTACATTCACAACATTTTGTAATTTCCTGCGGTCTTGGGTAGAGCAGGCTCCATACCAAGCTGTGATACAACCAGAAAGAATGCTTTATATGGTGCATCTGTAAAATTTGGTGAGTCGTAGCTGACATGCCAAATTTCCTTAGTCTTCTAAGAAAGTAGAGTCGTTGATGGGCTTTCTTAACTATTGTGTCGGCATGGGGGGATCAGGACAGGTTGTTGGTGATCTGTACACCTAACAACCTGATGCTCTCGACCCTTTCTACTTCATTCCCATTGATGTAGACAGGGGCATGTTCTCCACTATGCTTCCTGAAATCGATGACAATCTCCTTTGTTTTGTTGACATTGAGGGAGAGATTATTGTCGACATACCAGTTCACCAGATTCTCTATCTCATTCCTGTACTCCGTCTCGTTATTGTTTGAGATCCGACCCACTACGGTGGTGTCATCAGCAAATTTGAAAATCGAGTTTGAGGGGAATTTAGCCACACAGTCACAGGTGTATAAGGAGTATAGTGGTGGGTTGAGGACACAGCCTTGTGGGGCACCGGTGTTGAGGATGATCGTGGAGAAGGTGTTGTTGCCTATCCTTACTGATTGTGGCCTGTGGTTTAGGAAGTTCAGGTTAGGAGTTCAATAGCAACAAAATCAAATCCCTGCAGTCACTTGTGAACTCGCTGGTGTCTCAGCAGGCTGCCAGACTGAGTGAATATCTTCCCACACGTGGAGCAGGTAAATGGCCTGTTCCCTGTGTGAACTCGCTGGTGTCTCCTCAAGTGGGATGAACAAGTGAATTTGTTGCCACACTCAGAGCAGGTGAATGGTCTCTCCCCAGTGTGTATTCGCTGGTGTGTCTGTAGGTGAGATAACTGAGCAAATTGCTTCCTACACTCAGAGCAGATGAACGGCTTCTCCCCAGTGTGAACTCGCTGGTGTACACTGAGGTGGGCTGAAGTCCGGAATCTCTTTCCACAGGATGTACAGCTGAACAGCCTCTCCTCACTGTGAATCCGCTGGTGACTTAGCAGGTCAGAGGACCCAATGAATGCTTTTCCACATACAGGACAGGTGAACGGTCTCTCCCCAGTGTGAACTTGCTGGTGTCTCAGCAGATTGGATGACTGAATGAATTCCTTCCCACACTCGGAGCAGCTGAAACGAGTCTCCCCAGTATGAACTAGCTGGTGTCTCCGCAGGTCAGATAACTGAGTGAATCCCTTCCCACACTCAGAACAGGTGAACGGTTTCTCCCCAGTGTGAAACCGTTGGTGTGTTAGCAGTTGGGATGACTGAGTGAATCCCTTTCCACACTCGGAGCAGGTGAATGGTCTCTCCCCAGTGTGACTGCGTCGATGAATTTCCAGCAGGGCTGGGCAACTGAATCCTTTCCCACAGTCCTCACATTTCCAGGGTTTCTCCATTGTGCGGGTGTCCTTGTGTTTTTCCAGGTTGAATGATCAGTTAAGTCTTCGTGCACACACACTTGTAAAATCTCTTCCCACTGTAATGGTGTGTTTTTTTCAGACTATGTAACTGGTTAAAGCTCTTTCCACAGTCAGTTCACTGGAACTCTCTCAGTTGAGTGTGCGTTGTGTGGGTCTCGGTGCTTTTCCAGTCACACTGATGTTTCCACAGTCAGTTCACTGGAACACTCTCACTCGGGTGTGTGTTGTGTGGGTCTCGCTGCTTTTCCAGTCACACTGATGTTTCCACGGTCAGTTCACTGGAACACTCTCACTCGGGTGTGTGTGTCTCAATGCTTTTCCAGTCACATTTTGTTTGAGGTCTTTTCCCACAGACAGAACAGATGAACATTTCCTTCCAATTCAAAGCCAGAAGATATTCAGGTCCTGATGAATCGAGTGACTGTGCTGGATCTTTATATGATATTTGATTCAAGTTTCCCATCTGCAAATCCTCTTTTTCTAATTATCTGCAAAAAGAGTTTGCAAAAGTCATCACCCAAAAATAAAAATATAGAATTCCAGTTTCTATGGAACAATTTTTCATCTCTTTCTCACTCTAAATGCCTTTAGATTAAAATTCTCCTCATTGTGTTCACATCTCTCCACGGCTTCATCACCCATCTCTACAACCCTCCGAGATATCTGCGCTTCTCTAATTCGCTTTTTCATTGTTCCACCATTAGTGACCATGCCTTCTGATCTCTCATCCTCAAACTCTGAAATTCTCTCTTTCCATCTCTCTCTCTGTCTCCTACTTTCTCATCCTTTAAGACACTGGAGTATTGCTAAAAGGACGTTGTGTCAAA
Source organism: Scyliorhinus canicula (assembly GCF_902713615.1). NCBI lineage: Eukaryota > Metazoa > Chordata > Chondrichthyes > Carcharhiniformes > Scyliorhinidae > Scyliorhinus > Scyliorhinus canicula. Next base: position 4,689 of record NW_024055891.1, on the reverse strand, counting down.
ACCTTTTATATCTGATACACATCGCGACAGACACAGGAATACCAAATTTTGAAGATTCTCAGTCGGGCTCGTAAAGTGTTCCACTAACACTTGCGAGAAGGTCCATATATTCATACTCGGAAAATGGAATGTGTCTAGGAAAGGGGCCTCTTCTGGACCTAAACAACTCCATAGGAGATGATAGCTCCCTGCTGCATTCGCCAGGGCAGCACGGTAGCATGGTGGTTAGCATAAATGCTTCACAGCTCCAGGGTCCCAGGTTCGATTCCCGGCTGGGTCACTGTCTGTGCGGAGTCTGCACATCCTCCCCGTGTGCGCGTGGGTTTCCTCCGGGTGCTCCGGTTTCCTCCCACAGTCCAAAGATGTGCGGGTTAGGTGGATTGGCTATGCTAAATTGCCCTTAGTGTCCTAAAGAATAAGGTTAATGGGGGGGGGGGGGGGGTTGTTGGGTTACTGGTATAGGGTGGATACGTTGGCTTCAGTAGGGTGATCATTGCTCGGCACAACATCGAGGGCCGAAGGGCCTGTTCTGTGCTGTATTGTTCTATGTTCTAAAGTCCTGCCCAATCAGAACTGAGTGTCTGACCAATTTACACCTTTTCCTCCTATATTAGTAATTGTTATTCGCTTTTAAATTTGGTATTTTTGCATCAATCCGGATGAACGTAACATGTAAAGTTTCAGATTCCCATCGGCCCTGATGGAAGGTCATTGCCCCGCAAAAAGATGGCGGCCGTTAAATCAGGCCTGTGCTGGAGAAAAGTCTCAGCACCGAGCAATCGCGGGACCGAGAGCTTATTCAGGATTCAGTGTCCATTTAATTAATTTATTCAGTCTCTTTTACCTCCCCATCGGTTCTATCTCGATTCACGGGTTTATTTTCGCCTCTGGATCTGCACTCCGCCGTTAAAAAGCAGCTGGCTCCTGGTCAGAATCTTTCGGCTGCGCATGCTCCAGCACAATGATTGACATCCGCCTCGGACCAATAGGTGATGGAGGTCGGGAGCGGCTGGTCCTCCAACCAATTGGAGTAATAAGGGGCGGAGCTAGGTGAAGCATGCGCAGTGCGATTTCCGGATCAGGAAGAAGGCGGCCAGGTTGAAAGTCCACCGGAGAAACGGGCCGAGTGCAGGAGAGTGGTTGGGAGGGATTGTCAAACACTCGGTGTAGGACTGCAAACCTGAATTACAAAATCCCACGCTCAGTTTGCACGGAGTGTTTAGAAACTTCAGGATTAAGAGGGAAGGATTTGCAACAGACAAGAAAAATGTCTCTCAATTCCTATCCTGGACACAGTGATGGCTTTTTTTAGTAAAGTCCTTTTTATAGGATATTAAATGGGAAGGACTTGCCGACGGGACACTCAAAGCAACCATCACATGCAGGACCTGACTGAGTCACTCAATTCATTAGGGTGTATCGCAATCAGGGTGTATCACAGTGAGACGGTTACAGAAGTGTGTCCTGCTGTCAGTGTAGCAGTGAAGCAGACTGGGAAGAGTGTCCTGCTGTCAGCGTAGCAGTGATGCAGACTGGGAAGAGTGTCCTGATGTCAGCGTAGCAGTGAAGCAGACTGGGAAGAGTATCCTGCTGTCAGCGTAGCAGTGAAGCAGACTGGGAAGACTGTCCTGCTGTCAGCGTAGCAGTGAAGCAGACTGGGTAGATAATCCTGCTGTCAGCGTAGCAGTGAAGCAGACTGGGAAGAGTGTCCTGCTGTCAGCGTAGCAGTGAAGCAGACTGGGAAGTGTCCTGCTGTCAGCATTGCAGTGAAGCAGACTGGGAAGAGTGTCCTGTCAGCATCGCAGTGAAGCAGATTGGGAAGAGTGTCCTGCTGTCAGCATCACAGTGAAGCAGACTGGGAAGAGTGTTTTGCTGTCAATATCGGAGTGAAGCAGACTGGGAAGAGTGTCCTGATGTCAGCATCACAATGAAGCAGACTGGGAAGAGTGTCCTGCTGTCAGCATCACAGTGACGCAGACTGGGAAGAGTGTCCTGCTGTCAGTATCGGAGTGAAGCAGACTAGGAAGAGTGTCCTGCTGTCAGCATCGGAGTGAAGCAGATGGTGAAGAATGTACTGTTGTCAGCATTGCAGCGAAGCAGACTGGGAAGTGTCCTGCTGTCAGCATCGTAGGGTAGTACTCTGAGAACCTGCTGATTGATAAGTAGGAAGTGGTGAGTATCTATTCAAATGGGGACATAGGTGTTCAGGATCATTTGACTTTTGGGACGAACAGGCAGGAAGGAATAGGTGGTAGGGTAGTTCTGCTAATAAGGGAGGAAATAAGTACAGTTCTGAGGGACGATCCAGGCCCCAAGAATGTGGAGTCGATTTGGGTGGGTGATGAATACCAGAGGAAATCAATGATATGATCATTGCCCTTCTTTGGACTGTGGATGGTGACCGCAGCACCCGGAGTCAACCCACACAGACACAGCAGAATGTACAAACTCCACCCAGTCACCCGAGGTTGGAATCAAACCCATGTCCCTGGCACTGTGAGGCAGCAGTGCCAATCACCATGCCGCACACATTATATTCCTGATTTATTCGTTAAATTCAACTTCCACCAGCTGCCTTGGTGACACTTGAACCCATGTCCCCACAGTATTAGATGAATGACATCACCAAACCTGTCTCCCCAGTGAGCTTAGAATCATAGAATTTACAGTGCAGAAGGAGGTCATTTGTCCCAAGCCTGTGAAACAACTGTGCTAACCACTGTGCTATGTTGCTGCATCATACTCCAGTGACTTTCATGGTCACTTTCTCCTAGTGTCGGCCCCACAAATGACCAGATTCATTCAGCTCAATTTCACAACCTGCCTTTGTGTTCTAACGGGTTCTCTCTCACTCCCTATTTTTCTGTTTGTAATTAGTTTCACAGGGCATTAGAAGGGAGCATTTGCAGTTGGGAAACTCAAACTAAACAACTCATCAGGATCTGATGGAGTCGGCTAATTTATTGAATCCTGAATATCATCGGATTTTGAACATGGAAGGAAAGCGCGTTGTTCAGTGGGGAAAAGTCATACACGTGTTCTTTGTGTCTACAAGGATTCAGCCAATCATCTGACCTGTCAGAACATAAATGCTGTCACAACGGGGAGAAGCCAAGGAAATGTGTGGATTGTGGGAAGGGATTCATGATCCCTTCTGACCTGTAAAGCACTGGCGTTGTCACACTGGTGAGAGGCTGTTCACCTGCTATACATGCGGGAAGGGATTCACTCAGTCACCTGATCTGCTGAGACACCAGCGAGTTCACACTGATGAGAGACCGTTTAAATGCCCAGACTGCAGGAAGTGCTATAAATGTTCTGGGGAACTGAAGTCTCATCAACGTGTTCACAATGATGAGAGACCGTTCAGGTGCTCTCGCTGTGTGATGGGATTCAAGTGATCGTCTTAACTCGCTGTACACCAGCGAATTCGCACCAGGGAGAGGCCGTTTACCTGCTCCAATCGTGCGAAGGGATTCGCTCAGTCAACCGACCTGTTTTCACACCAGAGAATTTACACTGGGGAGAGGCCGTTCACCTGCTCTGATCGTGGGAAGGGATTCACTGTCATCTAACCTACTGGCCCAACAGCGAGTTCACAGAGGAGAGAGGCCATTTGTCTGCTCCAAGTGTGCAAAGGGATTCACTACCTTGTCCACTCTGCTGAGACACCAAAGGGTTCACCACGTGCATTGTGCAGCAGAAGTCAAAATCCAGGAAAATATTAACACCCAAATCAGCAAGTATGGACTGATATAAAATTTATTAATGGTAAATCATCTTTTATTAAACAACTTTTTTGATGAGGTAAGAATGTGGGTGAGGTTCGTGCTGTAGATGGTGTATACAGGAACTTTCAAAACGTGTCTAGTAGAATTGAAGTTCATGGATAAAGACATAAAAGGGTCAACAGCAGAAAGGATACAAAATTATTGAGAGTAAGACTACACAGTTATTTCGAATAGTATTTTATTATCAAATACTTTCAAATTATACATACAAAATTGCAGAGTTAAAAATATGAATTGGTTAACAGTCCTTTGTCAGTTAAAAATAGAAATCAGTCAACAGCCTTTTGTCATCTGCTAACACACTAACGTCTCTCAGAGAAGGATATATCTAAACATAGAAAATCCTAAAGTATCTCATATCAATTTCTAATATATTTTGAAGAAGTTCAATAGAAACAAACTTACAAAAACCACGATGGTCTTTGTTTGACGAAGCAGGCTGAGGAACAGAACTCTGACTGCACTCTTAGCAGGAGAGAGAGTGAGTACCGATTCTGTGAATCTGCCTGTTTACAGACACATTTCTTCCTATTTCGTGTAATGTGGTCGGGCAGGGAGTTGTTCGAGACACATCTCTACTTTTCTCTACTTTTAATGTGTCAAGATTCTTAAATATATAGATGTCCAGATAGCCACTATTCCAATTGGCATTCTCAAGTGTCAAAGGTTCTATAGCTAAGAAGGAAGTTTGCTTATTTTATTCGACTTGCCATCTCTATATACCTTAGAACATAGAACGATACAGCGCAGTACAGGCCCTTCGGCCCTCGATGTTGCACCGACATGGAAAAAACTACGGGCCCTTCAAGGGCCCTGGCTTGTGGTTAGAATTGCAGGAAGGTAATTTGAAGAATTTGTGGGCTGTCCTTAAGCCCTGCATTTGTCTGATCCGAGGGGA
>NW_024055890.1:0-28920 GCF_902713615.1 Scyliorhinus canicula | reverse complement strand
ACAGTACAGCACACACCCTGATACAGTACAGCACACACACCCTGATACAGTACAGCACACACCCCTGATACAGTACAGCACACACCCTGATACAGTACAGCACACACACCCTGATACAGTACAGCACACACCCTGATACAGTACAGCACACACACCCAATACAGTACAGCACACACACCCTGATACAGTACAGCACACACACCCTGATACAGTACAGCACACACCCTGATACAGTACAGCACACACACCCTGATACAGTACAGCACACACACCCTGATAACACACCCTGATACAGTACAGCACACACCCTGATACAGTACAGCACACACACCCTGATACAGTACAGCACACACACCCTGATACAGTACAGCACACACCCTGATACAGTACAGCACACACACCCTGATACAGTACAGCACACCACCCTGATACAGTACAGCACACACACCCTGATACAGTACAGCACACACACCCTGATACAGTACAGCACACACACCCTGATACAGTACAGCACACACACCCTGATACAGTACAGCACACACCCTGATACAGTACAGCACACACCCTGATACAGTACAGCACACACACCCTGATACAGTACAGCACACACACCCTGATACAGTACAGCACACACACCCTGATACAGTACAGCACACACACCCTGATACAGTACAGCACACACACCCTGATACAGTACAGCACACACCCTGATACAGTACAGCACACACCCTGATACAGTACAGCACACACCCTGATACAGTACAGCACACACACCCTGATACAGTACAGCACACACCCTGATACAGTACAGCACACACACCCTGATACAGTACAGCACACACACCCTGATACAGTACAGCACACACACCCTGATACAGTACAGCACACACCCTGATACAGTACAGCACACACCCTGATACAGTACAGCACACACCCTGATACAGTACAGCACACACCCCTGATACAGTACAGCACACACACCCTGATACAGTACAGCACACACACCCTGATACAGTACAGCACACACACCCTGATACAGTACAGCACACACACCCTGATACAGTACAGCACACACACCCTGATACAGTACAGCACACACCCTGATACAGTACAGCACACACACCCTGATACAGTACAGCACACACACCCTGATACAGTACAGCACACACCCTGATACAGTACAGCACACACACCCTGATACAGTACAGCACACACACCCTGATACAGTACAGCACACACACCCTGATACAGTACAGCACACACACCCTGATACAGTACAGCACACACACCCTGATACAGTACAGCACACACACCCTGATACAGTACAGCACACACCCTGATACAGTACAGCACACACCCTGATACAGTACAGCACACACCCTGATACAGTACAGCACACACACCCTGATACAGTACAGCACACACCCCTGATACAGTACAGCACACACACCCTGATACAGTACAGCACACACCCTGATACAGTACAGCACACACCCTGATACAGTACAGCACACACCCTGATACAGTACAGCACACACCCTGATACAGTACAGCACACACCCTGATACAGTACAGCACACACCCCTGATACAGTACAGCACACACCCTGATACAGTACAGCACACACCCTGATACAGTACAGCACACACACCCTGATACAGTACAGCACACACCCTGATACAGTACAGCACACACCCTGATACAGTACAGCACACACCCTGATACAGTACAGCACACACCCTGATACAGTACAGCACACACACCCTGATACAGTACAGCACACACCCTGATACAGTACAGCACACACCCTGATACAGTACAGCACACACCCTGATACAGTACAGCACACACCCTGATACAGTACAGCACACACACCCTGATACAGTACAGCACACACCCTGATACAGTACAGCACACACCCTGATACAGTACAGCACACACACCCTGATACAGTACAGCACACACCCTGATACAGTACAGCACACACACCCTGATACAGTACAGCACACACACCCTGATACAGTACAGCACACACCCTGATACAGTACAGCACACACCCTGATACAGTACAGCACACACACCCTGATACAGTACAGCACACACCCTGATACAGTACAGCACACACCCCTGATACAGTACAGCACACACCCTGATACAGTACAGCACACACCCTGATACAGTACAGCACACAACCCTGATACAGTACAGCACACATACCCTGGTACATTACTGTACACAGTCCCTGGTATATTACAGTACACAGACCCTGATGCATTACTGTACACAGACCCTGGTACATTACTGTACACATACCCTGGTACATTACTGTACACAGTCCCTGGTATATTACAGTACACAGACCCTGATGCATTACTGTACACAGACCCTGGTACATTACTGTACACAGACTCCGACACATTACTGTACACCGACCCTGGTACATTACTGTACACATACCCTGATACATTACTGCACACAGGCCCCGACACATTACTGTGCACAGTCCCTGGTACCTTACTGTACAGAGACCCTGGTACATTACTGTACAGATACCCTGGTACATTACTGCACACAGGCTGTGGTACATTACTGTACACAGACCCTGGTACATTACTGTACACAGACTCTGGTACATTACTGTACACAGACCCTGATACATTAGTGTACACAGACCCTTGTACATTACTGTACACAGACTCTGGTACATTACTGTACACAGACCCTGGTGCATTACTGTACACAGACCCTGGTACATTACTGTACACAGACTCCGACACATTACTGTACACCGACCCTGCTACATTACTGTACACAGACTCTGACACATTACTGCACACAGACTCCAACACATTACTGTGCACAGACCTTGTACATTACTGTACACAGACCCTGGTACATTACTGTACACAAACCCTGGTACATTACTGTACAGATACCCTGGTACATTACTGCACACAGGCTGTGGTACATTACTGTACACAGACCCTGGTACATTACTGTACACAGACTCTGGTACATTGCTGTGCACAGACCCTGGTGCATTACTGTACACAAACCCAGGTACATTACTGCACACAGGCTGTGGTACATTACTGCACACAGGCCGTGTACATTACTGTACACAGACCCTTGTACATTACTGTACACAGATACTGGTATATTACTGTACACAAACCCAGGTACATTACTGCACACATGCTGTGGTACATTACTGTACACAGACCCTGGTACATTACTGTACACAGACTCCAAAGCATTACTGTACACAGACCCTGCAACATTACTGTTCCCAGACCCTGGTGCATTTCTGTACACAGACTCTGGTACATTACTGTACACAGACTCTGGTACATTACTGTACACAGACCCCGGTACATTACTGTACACAGACCCTGGTACATTACTGTACACAGACTGTGGTACATCACTGTACACAGACTGTGGTACATTACTGTACACAGTCCCTGGTACAGTACTGTACACAGACCCTGGTACATCACTGTACACAGACTGTGGTACATTATTGTACACAGACTCTGATACATTACTGTACACAGACTCTGATGCATTACTGTACACAGACTCTGGTACATTACTGTACACAGACCCTGGTACATTACTGTACACAGATCCTGGTACATTACTGTACACAGACCCTGGTACATTACTGTACACAGACTCCAATGCATTACTGTACACAGACCTTGGTACATTACTGTACACAGACCCTGGTACATTACTGTACACAGACCCTGATACATTACTGTACACAGACCCTGGTGTATTACTGTACACAGACCCTGGTACATTACTGTACACAGACCCTGGCACATTACTGTACACAGACTCTGATACATTACTGTACACAGACCCTGGTGCATTACTGTACACAGACCCTGATACATTACTGTACACAGACCCTGGTGCATTACTGTACACAGACCCTGGTACATTACTGTACACAGACCCTGATACATTACTGTACACAGACCCTGGTACATTACTGCACACAGACCCTGATACATTACTGTACACAGGCCCTGGTGCATTACTGTACACAGACCCTGGTACATTACTGTACACAGACCCTGGTACATTACTGTACACAGACCCTGGTACATTACTGTACACAGACTCTGATACATTACTGTACACAGACCCTGGTACATTAATGTGCACAGACCCTGGTACATTACTGTACACAGACCCTGGTACATTACTGTACACAGACCCTGGTACATTACTGTACACAGACTCTGATACATTACTGTACACAGGCCCTGGTGCATTACTGTACACAGACCCTGGTACATTACTGTACACAGACCCTGGTACATTACTGTACACAGACCCTGGTGCATTACTGTACACAGACTCTGATACATTACTGTACACAGACCCTGGTGCATTACTGTACACAGACCCTGGTACATTACTGTACACAGACCCTGGTACATTACTGTACACAGACTCTGATACATTACTGTACACAGACCCTGGTACATTACTGTACACAGACCCTGGTACATTACTGTACACAGACTCTGATACATTACTGTACACAGACCCTGGTGCATTACTGTACACAGACCCTGGTACATTACTGTACACAGACTCTGGTACATTACTGTACACAGACCCTGATACATTACTGTACACAGACCCTGATACATTACTGTACACAGACCCTGATACATTACTGTACACAGACCCTGGTGCATTACTGTACACAGACCCTGGTACATTACTGTACACAGACCCTGATACATTACTGTACACAGGCCCTGGTGCATTACTGTACACAGACCCTGGTACATTACTGTGCACAGACCCTGATACATTACTGTACACAGACCCTGGTGCATTACTGTACACAGACCCTGGTACATTACTGTACACAGATCCTGGTGCATTACTGTACACAGACCCTGGTACATTACTGTACACAGACCCTGATACATTACTGTACACAGACCCTGGTGCATTACTGTACACAGACCCTGGTACATTACTGTACACAGACCCTGGTACATTACTGTACACAGACTTTGGTACATTACTGTACACAGACTCTGATACATTACTGTACACAGACCCTGGTACATTAATGTACACAGAGTCTGGTACATTACTGTACACAGACTTTGGTACATTACTGTACACAGACTCTGATACATTACTGTACACAGACCCTGGTACATTAATGTACACAGAGTCTGGTACATTACTGTACACAGATCCTGGTACATTAATGTACACAGACCCTGGTACATTACTGTACACAGACCCTGATACATTACTGTACACAGACCCTGATACATTACTGTACACAGACCCTGGTACATTACTGTACACAGACTCTGATACATTACTGTACACAGACCCTGGTACATTACTGTAGACAGACTCTGATACATTACTGTACACAGACTCTGATACATTACTGTACACAGACCCTGGTACATTACTGTACACAGACCCTGGTACATTACTGTAGACAGACTCTGATACATTACTGTACACAGACTCTGATACATTACTGTACACAGACCCTGGTACATTACTGTACACAGACCCTGGTACATTACTGTACACAGATCCTGGTACATTACTGTACACAGACTCTGGTACATTACTGTACACAGACCCTGGTACATTAATGTACACAGACCCTGGTTCATTACTGTACACAGTCCTGAATGTGGCAGCTCGCGAGCTTTTGGATCCTGTCTGCATTGTCCTGATATTGACTACCTCCTGCTTATTTCAAACAGACACCCAGAAGAAGACGGGAGCTGCACTAAAGCAACACGCAAGTCTCAGAGATGACAAACCTACCGTACTGTTCACTCTCTGAGCTGTCCTGACGGGAAAGGAATTCAATTGAGCCGCTTGTCAGATGCAGTTTATTCCTGAATCTATCGATCACACAACAGTAATACGGAACTGTAACAACGCTCCCAATAAAGAACCCAGCTGACGTCTCTGAGCTGTTTGTTGTCTGTTAATCGATGGGCAAAGCTGATATTCACTCACATTCCATTTCTCAAACCAACATCCTCTTCTACCAGACCAGAGGTGCCGACAACAGCCTGTAGGGGCCCCAATTCCAAATCTTATTTGCCAAGTCTTAATTAACGTTAACTGGGACTTGGGGAGTGTGTAATTGTCTCAGGGAGAGTTGTTATGACACACTGGGACAGTCACACTTAACCCAGAGCCACAACATAAGTGAATTAACCAATCATTCTTCGAAAAGTACCAGCTGGAATTAATTACAGTCACCCGGTTTGTAAATATAAACACAATTACTGTTTATTTATAACAACGATTATATTAAAATTTGAAGCAAATACAACTGGTTAACTATTAACTAATTCTTAATCCCCCATTTTAAATTGGTCCCCATCCTCCACACACAGCAGCACGGTAGCACAGTGGTTAGCACAATTGCTTCATAACTCCAGGGTCCCAGGTGAATTCCCGGCTTGAGTCACTGTCTGTGTGGAGTCTGCATGTTCTCCCCGTGTGTGCGTGGGTTTCCTCCGGGTGCTTCGGTTTCCTCCCACAGTCCAAAGATATGCAGGTTAGGTGGATTGGCCAAGACACATTGCCCTTAGTGTTGGGTGGGGTTACTGGGATACGGGGATAGTGCCGAGGCGTGGGCTTTGCTAAGGTGCTCTTTGCAAGAGCCGGTGCAGACTCGATGGGCCAAATGGCCTCCTTCTGCACTGTAAATTCTATGATTCTATGATACACAAGACGGACCGACACAGAGGGGAAGAAAGGAGTAAAAGAAAGCATAAAAGAGAGAAAAAGAGCCTTTGTTTGCGATGGGTGTTTTCCCCACACTGCTTCTCTGCAGAGGGAGAGAAAAGCAGGGCCCTGTCTCTCTGTGTCCAGGAGTCAAAACTGAAACTCCTCGGGACTCTGCAAATCATTCCAACTGGGACATGATCCAATCACCGCCTGTTACTGGGCAGTGTACGGCCTTCTGGGCCAATTCATGGGCCCCCAGCCAATCAAACCGTGTCCCAGCCCATTTTTCTCTCTGTTGCCAACAAGTCTGAAACTCCTGTTCAAAGTAGCAGAGATGAACAGAGTTCTCTCTCCGATAACTTCCGAATTTCTCATTCTCTCAGCTGCTCAACTTAAAGACACATGTCGATTAATCATCCATGGATCAACAATGAACAACGGCAAACTAAAAGAAAGAGGAAATTAGGGAATTATAGAAGCAGTGCAGAAAGACGCCATTTGGCCCATCGAGTCTACACCGACTCTCCGAAAGAACGCCCCACCTAGGCCCAACCCCCCGTCCCAATCTCGTATCCCCATAACACCACCTAACCTTTGGACACTTATGGGCAATTTACCATGGCCAATCCACCTAATAATATAATAAACAGGTATGTTTAACAGAAAATATACAGTGCATCGAGACTGTGTACAGTGAGTTGGGGGGCTGTGTACAGTGAGTTGGGGGGCTGTGTACAGTGAGTTGGGGGGCTGTGTACAGTGAGTTGGGGGCTGTGTACAGTGAGTTGGGGGGCTGTGTACAGTGAGTTGGGGGGCTGTGTACAGTGAGTTGGGGGGCTGTGTACAGTGAGTTGGGGGCTGTGTACAGTGAGTTGGGGGGCTGTGTACAGTGAGTTGGGGGGCTGTGTACAGTGAGTTGGGGGGCTGTGTACAGTGAGTTGGGGGGCTGTGTACAGTGAGTTGGGGGCTGTGTACAGTGAGTTGGGGACTGTGAACTGCAATGAATCAGAATCTACAGTGGGCCAGAAGCAGTGTATAATGAATCAGGGGCTGTGAACAGTGAGTCGGGTGCTGTGTACAGTGGATTGGGGCTGTGTACAATGAGACAAGGGCTGTGTATATTCAGTTGGGGACTGTTAAATGTGTAAAGTGAATCATAAGAACTAGGAGCAGGAGTTGGCCATCTGGCCCCTCGAGCCTGCTCCGCCATTCAATGAGATCATGGCTGATCTTTTGTGGACTCAGCTCCACTTTCCGGCCCAAACACCATAACCCTTAATCCCTTTATTCTTCAAAAAACTATCTATCTTTACCTTAAAAACATGTAATGAAGGAGCCTCAACTGCTTCACTGGGCAAGGAATTCCATAGATTCACAACCCTTTGGGTGAAGAAGTTCCTCCTCAACTCAGTCCTAAATCTACTTCCCCTTATTTTGAGGCTATGCCCCCTAGTTCTGCTTTCACCCGCCAGTGGAAACAACCTGCCCGCATCTATCCTATCTATTCCCTTCATAATTTTATATGTTTCTATAAGGTCCCCCCTCATCCTTCTAAATTCCAACAAGTACAGTCCCAGTCTACTCAACCTCTCCTCATAATCCAACACCTTCAGCTCTGGGATTAACCTAGTGAATCTCCTCTGCACACCCTCCAGTGCCAATACGTCCTTTCTCAGGTAAGGAGACCAAAACTGAACACAATACTCCAGGTGTGGCCTCACTAACACTTTATACAATTGCAGCATAACCTCCCTAGTCTTAAACTCCATCCCTCGAGCAATGAAGGATAAAACTCCATTTGCCTTCTTAATCACCTGTTGCACCTGTAAACCAACTTTTTGCAAATCATTCACGAGCACACCCAGGTCTCTGCATAGCAGCATGTTTTAATATTTTATCATTCAAATAATAATTTGATTTTACCTTCTCACCCTCCATCTGTATTTTAAATTCCACCATATTGTAATCGCTCCTTCCGAGAGGATCTTTAACTATGAGATCATTGGATAACATCACATTTGTCGACATTGTATTCCATCTGCCAGACCCCAGTCCATTCACTTAACCTATCCAAATCCCTCTGCAGACTTACGGTATCCTCTGCACTTTTGCTTTACCACTCATCTTAGTGCCATCTGCAAACTTGGACACATTGCCCTTGGTCCCCTAACTCCAAATTATCTATGCAAATTGTGAACAATTGTGGGCCCAACACGGATCCCTGAGGGACACCACTAGCTATTGATTGCCAACCAGAGAAAAACCCATTAATCCCCACTCTTTGCTTTCTATTAATTAACCAATCCTCTATCCATGCTACTACTTTACCCTTAATGCCATGTATCTTTATCTTATGCAGCAACATTTTGTGTGGCACCTTGTCAAAGGCTTTCTGGAAATCCAGATATACCACATCCATTGGCTCCCCATTATCTACTGCACTGGTAATGTCCTCAAAAAATTCCACTAAATTAGTTAGGCACGACCTGCCCTTTATGAACCCATGCTGCGTCTGCCCAATGGGACAATTTCCATCCAGATGCCTCGCTATTTCTTCCTTAATGATAGATTCCAGCATCTTCCCTACTACCGAAATTAAGCTCACTGGCCTATAATTACCCGCTTTCTGCCTACCTCCTTTTTTAAACAGTGATGTCACATTTGCTAATTTCCAATCCGCCGGGACCACCCCAGAGTCTAGTGAATTTTGGTAAATTATCACTAGTGCATCTGCAATTTCCCTAGCCATCTCTTTTAGCACTCTGGGATGCATTCCATCAGGGCCAGGAGACTTGACTACCTTTAGCCCATTTAGCTTGCCCATCACTACCTCCTTAGTGATAACAATCATCTCAAGGTCCTCACCTGTCATAGCCTAATTTCTATCAGTCGCTGGCATGTTATTTGTGTCTTCCACTGTGAAGACCGACCCAAAAAACCTGTTCAGTTCCTCAGCCATTTCCTCATCTCCCAGTATTAAATCTCCCTTCTCATCCTCTAAAGGACCAATATTTACTTAGCCACTCTTTTTTGTTTTATATACTTGTAGAAACTTTTACTATCTGTTTTTCTATTCTGAGCAAGTTTACTCTCATAATCTATCTTACTCTTCTTTATAGCTTTTTTAGTTGTTTTCTGTTGCCCCCTAAAGATTTCCCAGTCCTCTAGTCTCCCACTAATCTTTGCCACTTTGTATGCTTTTTCCTTCAATTTGATATTCTCCCTTATTTCCTGAGATATCCACGGTCGATTTTCCCTCTGTCTACCGCCCTTCCTTTTTATTGGTATAAACCTTTGCTGAGCACTGTGAAAAATCGCTTGGAAGGTTCTCCACTGTTCCTCACCTGTTTCACCATAAAATCTTTGCACCAGTTTACCTTAGCTAGTTCATCTCTCATCCCATTGTAATCTCCTTTGTTTAAGCACAAAACACTAGTGTTTGATTTTACCTTCTCACCCTCCATCTGTATTTTAAATTCCACCATATTGTGATCGCTCCTTCCGAGAGGACCCCTAACTATGAGATCATGAATCACTCCTGTCTCATTACACAGGACCAGATCTAGGACCGCTTGCTCCCTCGTAGGTTCCATTACATACTGTTCTAGGAAACTATCGCGGATACATTCTATAAACTCCTCCTCAAGGTTGCCTTGACCGACCTGGTTAAACCAATCGACATGTAGATTAAAATCCCCCATGATAACTGCTGTACCATTTCTACATGCATCAGTTATTTCTTTGTTTATTGCCTGCCCCACCATAACGTTACTATTTGGTGGCCGATAGACTACTCCTATCAGTGATTTTTCCGCCTTACTATTCCTGATTTCCATCCAAATGGATTCAACCTTATCCTCCATAGCACCGATGTCATCCCTTACTATTGCCCGGATGTCATCCTTGAATAACAGAGCTACACCACCTCCCTTACCATCCACTCTGTCCTTCCGAATAGTTTGATACCCTCGGATATGTAACTCCCAGTCTTTTTTCTTAATTTAGAGTACCCAATTAATTTTCTTTTTTCCAATTAAGGGGGCAATTTATCGTGGCCCGTCCACCTACCCTGCACATTTTTTGGGTTGTGGGGGTGAAACCCATGCAAACATGGGGAGAATGTGCAAACTCCACACGGTGACGCAGAGCCGGGATCGAACCCGGGACCTCGGCGCCATGAGGCAGCAATGCTAACCACTGCGCCAGCGAGCTGCCCCAACTCCTTTAACAATGTTTCAGTAATGGCCACTAAATCATAGTCATTCACGATGATTTGCGCCATCAATTCATTTAGCTTATTCCGAATACTATGAGCATTCAGGTAAAGTGGCACGGTAGCATTTGGGCGGCACGGTAGCATTGCGGATAGCACAATAGCTTCACAGCTCCAGGGTCCCAGGTTCAATTCCGGCTTGGGTCACTGTCTGTGCGGAGTCTGCACATCCTCCCCGTGTGTGCGTGGGTTTCCTCCGGGTGCTCCGGTTTCCTCCCACAGTCCAAAGATGTGCAGGTTAGGTGGATTGGCCATGATAAATTGCCCTTAGTGTCCAAAATTACCCTTAGTGTTGGGTGGGGTTACTGGGTTATTGGGATAGGGTGGAGGTGTTGAACTTGGGTAGGGTGCTCTTTCCAAGAGCCGGTGCAGACTCAATGGGCCGAATGGCCTCCTTCTGCACTGTAAATTCTATGAAAGTACATTTATGTTGGCTTTTATACCTGTGTTTTGAAATTTAACACCTCGATCAGTAACCTCTCCTAAGTTATATTTCCTCTTAACTTTTCTCCTAATTTTCTTTGTCGTTGAACCCATATCTTCATGTAACAATCTGCTGCATCGCTTACCATTTACGTTTTAACTTCCCGTTTTAGTCCTTTTAGTATTACTGGGCCTATTCACTCAGCTCCCCTCAGGCACTGTACCTTGTACTGTTGCCCCTTTTGATTTTTGACTGTGGCTTCTCTGCCTTGCACTTTCCCCCTTACTGTCTTTTGTTTCTGTCCCTGTTTTACTACGTTCTGACTTCCAGCATTGGTTCCCATCCCCCTGCCACATTAGTTTAAACCCTCCCCAACAGCTCTAACAAAAACACCCCCCCCCTCCAGGACATCGGTTCCAGTCCTGCCCAGGTGCAGACCGTCCGGTTTGTACTGGTCCCATCTCCCCCAGAACCGGTTCCAATGCCCCAGGAATTTGAATCCCTCCCTCTTGCACCATCAGGACTGTATATGCTAAATAGAGGACTGTGCACAATAAATCACGACTGTGTACAGTGAGTCAGGAATTATACTGCAAATGAGCGCTGTATATGCTAAATAGGGGACTGTGTACAGAGGGTTTAAGACTAAATACTGTGAATGGGGACTTTATATAATGAATCAGGACTGCATTTAGTGAATTGGGCTCTTTATAACTGAATTGTGGACTGTGTAAAGTGGATTGGAACTGTGTATTGTGAATCAGGACTGTGTACAGTGAGTTACAGACAGCATACAATGAATCAGAACTAAGTACAGTGAATAGAAGAGTGTGTACAGTGAGTCAGGACTGTGCACAGTGACTAGGGGAGTATTCACAGTGAGTCAGGGGCTGCACACAATGAACCAAGTCCCCGTACAATGAATGGGGTCTATGTACAATGAATCAGGGCTGTGTACAATGAATCAGGACTGTGTACAATGAATCAGGACTGTGTACAATGAATCAGGACTGTGTAAAATGAATTGGGATTGTGTAAAATGAATCAGGGCTGTGTACAATGAATCAGGACTGTGTACAATGAATCAGGACTGTGTAAAATGAATCAGGGATGTGTACAATGAATCAGGACTGTGTACGATGAATCAGGGCTGTGTACAATGAATCAGGGCTGTGTACGATGAATCAGGGCTGTGTACAATAAATCAGGGCTGTGTACAATGAATCAGGGCTGTGTACAATGAATCAGGGCTGTGTACAATGAATCAGGGTTGTGTACAATGAATCAGGACTGTGTCGAATGAATGGGGTCTGTGTACAATGAATCAGGGCTGTGTACGATGAATCAGGGCTGTGTACAATGAATCGGGCTGTGTAAATGAATCAGGGCTGTGTACAATGAATCAGGACTGTGTAGAATGAATCCGGACTGTGTAGAATGAATGGGGTCTGTGTACGATGAATCAGGACTGTGTAGAATGAATCCGGACTGTGTAGAATGAATGGGGTCTGTGTACAATAAATCAGGGTTGTGTACAATGAATCAGGGCTGTGTACAATGAATCAGAACTGTGTAGAATGAATGGGGTCTATGTACGATGAATCAGGGCTGTGTACAATGAATCAGTGCTGTGTACAATAAATCAGGGTTGTGTACAATGAATCAGAACTGTGTAGAATGAATGGGGTCTATGTACGATGAATCAGGACTGTGTAGAATGAATCGGGACTGTGTAAATGAATCAGGACTGTGTAGAATGAATCAGAACTGTGTAGAATGAATGGGGTCTATGTACAGTAAATCAGGGTTGTGTACAATGAATCAGAACTGTGTAGAATGAATGGGGTCTGTTTACAATGAATCAGAACTGTGTAGAATGAATGGGGTCTAGGTACAGTAAATCCTGGGGAGGGTCATTCAGGATTCTCATGTCTTTCGACTGGAATAGTTCCCGAAAGTAACTGATGCCCCACCTTAAATACAGCCTCAGTATGAACTCGAGCCCATATTTGAGCCAATTTATAAGTCACTCCTGGCCTAAGGCAGGTTGATGAAAGTTGTCTGACAGACGCCCTGTAACATGCTGAAACCGGCCTGTTTACACCCTGACATGAAAGCAGGTGAGGTGCAGGATTTGAGTTTGAGGCGAGGGGCCTGATTTACACTGGAGCTCAGTGTCAGCTCACTGCTTCACTCTGTCAGAATATACATCCAGGTATATGCTGGAGCGCAGACAGGCAGTGATAGCTGCTTCACTCTGTCAGAATATACATCCAGGTATATGCTGGAGCGCAGACAGACAGTGATAGCTGCTTCACTCTGTCAGAATATACATCCAGGTATATGCTGGAGTGCAGACAGACAGTGATAGCTGCTTCACTCTGTCAGAATATACATCCAGGTATATGCTGGAGTGCAGACAGACAGTGATAGCTGCTTCACTCTGTCAGAATACATCCAGGTATATGCTGGAGCGCAGACAGGCAGTGATAGCTGCTTCACTCTGTCAGAATACATCCAGGTATATGCTGGAGCGCAGACAGGCAGTGATAGCTGCTTCACTCTGTCAGAATACATCCAGGTATATGCTGGAGCGCAGACAGGCAGTGATAGCTGCTTCACTCTGTCAGAATATACATCCAGGTATATGCTGGAGTGCAGACAGGCAGTGATTGACACACAGGATGACCAGTCAGCACACAGAACACAGCAGCCAATCACCAGACAGGACACGGCCACTATAAAGCCAGAGGGAACCAGGTTTCCCGCTCTCTCGGGATCCAGCCTCTGAGACAGTCCGAGCCCGTGAGCAGTAGCCAGTGCAAACACCGTGTGGTAGTCAGTTAGTCTGGTTAGGCTAGTACCAGGTCTCCAGTCAAGTCAGCATAGTGTCAACCCACAGTTAAACATGTAAAATAGTTAAGACGTTGAATAAAATCGTGTTGCACCACTCACTCCATCGCCACTCACTCCCTCGCCACTCACTCCCTCACTCCCTCGCCACTCACTCCCTCACCACTCACTCCCTCACTCCCTCGCCACTCACTCCATCGCCACTCACTCCATCGCCACTCACTCCCTCGCCACTCACTCCCTCACTCCCTCACCACGCACTCCCTCACCACTCACTCCCTCACTCCCTCGCCACTCACTCCATCGCCACTCACTCCATCGCCACTCACTCCCTCACTCCCTCACCACGCACTCCCTCACCACTCACTCCCTCACTCCCTCGCCACTCACTCCCTCGCCACTCACTCCCTCGCCACTCACTCCCTCACTCCCTCACCACGCACTCCCTCACCACTCACTCCCTCACTCCCTCGCCACTCACTCCCTCACTCCCTCACCACGCACTCCCTCACCACTCACTCCCTCACTCCCTCGCCACTCACTCCCTCACCACGCACTCCCTCACCACTCACTCCTTCACTCCCTCGCCACTCACTCCCTCGCCACTCACTCCCTCACCACGCACTCCCTCACTCCCTCACCACTCACTCCCTCACTCCCTCACTACTCACTCCCTCACTCCCTCACCACTCACTCCCTCACTCCCTCACTCCCTCACTCCCTCACCCCTCACTCCCTCACCACTCACTCCCTCACCCCTCACTCCCTCACCCCTCACTCCCTCACCACTCACTCCCTCACCCCCTCACACCTCACTCCCTCTCCACTCACTTCCTCGCCCCTCACTCCCTCGCCACTCACTCCCTCGCCACTCACTCCCTCACCACTCACTCCCTCACCACTCACTCCCTCACCACTCACTCCCTCACTCCCTCGCCACTCACTCCCTCACCACTCACTCCCTCACTCCCTCACCACTCACTCCCTCACTACTCACTCCCTCACTCCCTCCCCACTCACTCCCTCACCACTCACTCCCTCACTCCCTCCCCACTCACTCCCTCCCCACTCACTCCCTTACTCCCTCACCACTCACCACACTCCCTCACCACTCACTCCCTCACCACTCACTCCCTCACCACTCACTCCCTCACCACTCACTCCCTCTCCCTCACCACTCACTCCCTCGCCACTCACTCCCTCACCACTCACTCCCTCACCACTCACACCCTCACCCCTCACTCCCTCACCCCTCACTCCCTCACTCTCTCTCCACTCACTCCCTCACCAGTCACTCCTGTTGCACGTTTTACTGTGGGCGTAAAACGCGTTTATTGGACTGTATTAACACGCCTCCGTATTCGACGTGTGCTTAACACTACTAGGCTCTGTTCTATGTATTTATTCAGCCCTGGAGTCGCCAGGTGCCGTATAGACACCGTCACAAGTATTCCAAGGTCAAGTTCAAAGTAATAAAGACGATACACCGATTAGTAAGGTTCAAACGATCAATATTTATTATACAGTTATAATAAATACTCATGCACACACTAAGAGACTAAGCTATAACTAAACTTAAGTGATCAGAATACTTATCTAACAGGAACAGGCAAGGTCAGAGAACGAGGCCTTCGTCCTGGTCTTGTACTGCAGCCTTCAGCAAGCGTTCTGGTACTGGGGGTCTAGTGGGCTTGGATCGCGTAGCGAGCGTTGAACTTACGGTTTCGGCGGCTGGTGCTCAACGGCTGGAGTCAGGATGCAAGATGTCAGTCAGAGCCGGAGCACGGGTTTAACAGACCGGGCTATGTGGGGAATTTGCCTTTATACCCCTCTCTAATGTCCTTGCCCCCTTCTAGGCGGGCTCTACATTTCGGTACCGATTGGAGCGTTTCCAAACGGTTACCTTCGAAATCCTCCAATGCGGGGGCTTTCCTCGATGTTGGGGGGTGGTTTCGATATTCGTTACTCTGGTGCCATCCTGTCTGCGCAACCAATTAAGTGTTACATTGAGATGGAAATGTTGCCATTGTGTGTGTGTCTGGATCTGGGCCGCCTCATCAGAATGCTAAGCGCTTTGCCATTAACACCTTTGGCTTGGAGATCTTGCACCTGGCCAGAAACTGGTTTGCTGCTTGCAAAATGCTAATTAGTTGAGAGCAGACTGTCTGTTCTCACTAAACAGGCTTTTCCTTCTGTCTTCCATTTTACTTTGGCTCAGTGTCCATTTTGCGTGGCCAGCATGGCTACATTCCCTTGTCATGATATGCAGACATGCAGATAATGATATACAGACAGGCACAGACAGGCAGCTAATGAACACAGAGAACAGGACATGACCAATCAGCAGGCAGGACACTGAGGGGTGGTATCTCACTATAAAAGGCATGAGGCACTCACACTCCGCCTCTTTCCACTGATGAACATCTACAGAGTGAGTCAGGGTGTATGTACAGTATCACACCTCCAGCATGTGGCTAAGAGCTAGCCTGGTTCAGTCAGACAGAGTAACCACACTTAGGGTTAGCAGAGAGTCGAACTCACAGAGAACTGTGCTAACTGTGCTACTGGTTCAATAAATCAGATTGAACTAACTTCAAGGTCTGGAGTATCTTTGGTTAAAGCTGCATCCAGTTGCAGCCTGTGTTATCCCAGAGTACATAACACAACATGCTACCAGGAGGCTGCTTAATCTCGGTGGTTTATCTCAGTCCGATCCTGTGACGACCAGCGAATGTATCCCGGCATCATGGAGAAGATTCAGGCTCCTCACCAGCTCAGGACCCTCCGGCAATCTCAGTGCCAACTGCCGGACATTCAAGGCAAAAGTTTCTGCTGTACATCGAAGCTTCAGACCTCGTGGGTGAGTCTGATCCAAGGAAGATGGCGCTTCTCTTCTCAACAGCGGGTGATCAAGCCATCAAACTCTTCAACTCTTCACTTCACCGAAGGCCAGGACAAGACAAAGTTTCAGACCATCTTGGACAAGTTCGATAGTCACTGTGAAGTGGACACCAATGAAATCTTCGAGCGTTACATATTCAAACAGCGTCTACAAGGTAAAGATGAATCTTTCAACTCCTTCCTAACTAACCTCTGCCTGCTGTAGCTGTCCTGCAACTTTGGTGATATTGCTGACTCCATGATCAGGGACCAGATCGTTTTCGGAGTTTACTCTGATCCCTCTGAGAGAGCAGCTACTGAAAATCAAGCATATGGACCCTGCCAGTCGCGACTGAAACATGCACAGTGCATGAGCACGCCAAGAATCGCTATGCCCAGTACAAACCGGCTGAAAATGAGAAGCTTGCCTCCCACGAGGCAGAGAGTTTGCAGGACATCTCCCGGATGCAGCGCCTCAGCCTTTATGAAAGCGGCCATTTCGCGCACTTTTTCCGGGGCCACACGCTTGTGCAATGCGAACGGGATAACGGAACGGCTGACACACACACTGCGCATGTGCAACGGCGCACGGAGCGTCAGGACGTCGACGTCATGACGTGCTCGAACTGCAGCAACGCTCACTTAAAGAAACACCGCCCTGCAAGAGGCAGGCGATGTTTAAACTGCGGGAAGCCTGGACACTGTGCAGCCCTGTGCAGGTCTGCACCGCCAGTCAGGGGCCAGCGCTCCCAATTCCAGTCAGGGGCCAGCGCTCCCAATTCCAGTCAGGGGCCAGTCAGGGGCCAGTCAGGGGCCAGCGCTCCCAATTCCAGTCAGGGGCCAGCGCTCCCAATTCCAGTCAGGGGCCAGTCAGGGGCCAGCGCTCCCAATTCCAGTCAGGGGCCAGCGCTCCCAATTCCAGTCAGGGGCCAGCGCTTCCAATTCCAGTAAGGGGCCAGTCAGGGGCCAGCGCTCCCAATTCCAGTCAGGGGCCAGCGCTCCCAATTCCAGTCAGGGGCCAGTCAGGGGCCAGCGCTCCCAATTCCAGTCAGGGGCCAGTCAGGGGCCAGCGCTCCCAATTCCAGTCAGGGGCCAGTCAGGGGCCAGCGCTCCCAATTCCAGTCAGGGGCCAGTCAGGGGCCAGCGCTCCCAATTCCAGTCAGGGGCCAGTCAGGGGCCAGCGCTCCCAATTCCAGTCAGGGGCCAGCGCTCCCAATTCCAGTCAGGGGCCAGTCAGGGGCCAGCGCTCCCAATTCCAGTCAGGGGCCAGCGCTCCCAATTCCAGTCAGGGGCCAGCGCTCCCAATTCCAGTCAGGGGCCAGCGCTCCCAATTCCAGTCAGGGGCCAGCGCTCCCAATTCCAGTCAGGGGCCAGCGCTCCCAATTCCAGTCAGGGGCCAGCGCTCCCAATTCCAGTCAGAGGCCAGCGCTCCCAATTCCAGTCAGGGGCCAGCGCTCCCAATTCCAGTCAGGGGCCAGAGCTCCCAATTCCGCGACAGCTCGTTCAGAGTCTGCAACAACGATTCCAGGATTCTGATCCTGGCAGCACAATGGATCCAGAGGCAGACAGCCTGGACTCCGCCTACTGTGTGGGCATCATTACCAAATGTGAATATGCCACATCCAACTCATCACAACTTCAATCCATCCTCGCTGTGGATTCTGCGGACGAATGGCAGCGATAGAACATAGAACATAGAACATAGAACGATACAGCGCAGTACAGGCCCTTCGGCCCTCGATGTTGCACCGACATGGAAAAAAAAAAACTAAAGGCCATCTAACCTACACTATGCCCTTATCATCCATATGCTTATCCAATAAATTTTTAAATGCCCTCAATGTTGGCGAGTTCACTACTGTTGCAGGTAGGGCATTCCACGGCCTCACCACTCTTTGCGTAAAAAACCCACCTCTGACCTCTGTCCTATATCTATTACCCCTCAATTTAAGGCTATGTCCCCTCGTGCTAGCCACCTCCATCCGCGGGAGAAGGCTCTCGCTGTCCACCCTATCTAACCCTCTGATCATTTTGTATGCCTCTATTAAGTCACCTCTTAACCTTCTTCTCTCTAACGAAAACAACCTCAAGTCCATTAGCCTTTCCTCATAAGATTTTCCCTCCATACCAGGCAACATCCTGGTAAATCTCCTCTGCACCCGTTCCAAAGCTTCCACGTCCTTCCTATAATGAGGCGACCAGAACTGTACGCAATACTCCAAATGCGGCCGTACTAGAGTTTTGTACAACTGCAACATGACCTCATGGCTCCGGAACTCAATCCCTCTACCAATAAAGGCCATCACACCATAGGCCTTCTTCACAACCCTATCAACCTGGGTGGCAACTTTCAGGGATCTATGTACATGGACACCGAGATCCCTCTGCTCATCCACACTACCAAGAATTTTACCATTAGCCAAATATTCCGCATTCCTGTTATTCTTTCCAAAGTGAATCACCTCACACTTCTCCACATTAAACTCCATTTGCCACCTCTCAGCCCAGCTCTGCAGCTTATCTATGTCCCTCTGTAACCTGCAACATCCTTCCACACTGTCTACAACTCCACCGACTTTAGTGTCGTCTGCAAATTTACTCACCCATCCTTCTGCGCCCTCCTCTAGGTCATTTATAAAAATGACAAACAGCAACGGCCCCAGAACAGATCCTTGTGGTACGCCACTCGTAACTGAACTCCATTCTGAACATTTCCCATCAACTACCACTCTCTGTCTTCTTTCAACTAGCCAATTTCTGATCCACATCTCTAAATCACCCTCAATCCCCAGCCTCCGTATTTTCTGCAATAGCCGACCGTGGGGAACCTTATCAAACGCTTTACTGAAATCCATATACACCACATCAACTGCTCTACCCTCGTCTACCTGTTCAGTCACCTTCTCAAAGAACTCGATAAGGTTTGTGAGGCATGACCTACCCTTCACAAAACCATGCTGACTATCCCTAATCATATTATTCCTATCTAGATGATTATAAATCGTATCTTTTATAATCCTCTCCAAGACTTTACCCACCACAGACGTTAGGCTCACCGGCCTATAGTTACCGGGGTTATCTCTACTCCCCTTCTTGAACAAAGGGACCACATTTGCTATCCTCCAGTCCTCTGGCACTATTCCTGTAGCCAATGATGACCTAAAAATCAAAGCCAAAGGCTCAGCAATCTCTTCCCTGGCTTCCCAGAGAATCCTAGGATAAATCCCATCCGGCCCCGGGGACTTATCTATTTTCACCTTGTCCAGAATTGCCAACACTTCTTCCCTACGCACCTCAATGCCATCTATTCTAATAGCCTGGGTCTCAGCATTCTCCTCCACAATATTATCTTTTTCTTGAGTGAATACTGACGAAAAGTATTCATTTAGTATCTCGCTTATCTCCTCAGCCTCCACACACAACTTCCCACCACTGTCCTTGACTGGCCCTACTCTTACCCTAGTCATTCTTTTATTCCTGACGATGATGCAGGTCAATCGCTGCTCCATTCAGTTTAAGCTGGACACAGGGGCTTCTACCAACCTCCTCTCACAGGCAGATCTCAAACGCATCAAGAAGCCCCCAAGGTCCTTCCAGCAGCCTGCAGACTCCTGGACTACAATGGAAATGCCATCACGGCACTGGGTTCCTGCCATTGACGACATCCTCGCTCAGTATCTGGATGTGTTTGACGGGATGGGAACGCTGCCATATCGGTACACGATCCTGCTGCGACCTGATGCCAAGTCCATGCCCCACGCCAGGTCCCGGCTCCGCTGAGGGAGCGCCTGAAGGCACAGCTCAAGGATCTTCAGCAACAGGGGATCATTTCCAAGGTAACTGAGCCGATTGACTGTGTCAGCTCAATGTTATGTGTTACAAAGCCTTCGGGAGACCTGCACATCTGCACTGAAGTCAAGGATCTCAATAAGAATATAATGCGTGAACACTACCCCATCCCGAAGCGGGAGGAACTCCCCAGTCAGATGGCACACGCCCGTTTCTTCACCGTTAGATGCGTCACATGGATTTTGGCAAATCCAGCTGGATGAGTCCAGCAGAAGGCTCTGCACCTTCAACACACCGTTTGGCAGAGACTGCTATAACCGTGTGCCGTTTGGCATCGTCTCGGCCTCGGAGATCTTCCATCGCATCATGGAGCAGATGGCGGAGGGCATTGAAGGGGTTCGTGTGTATGTGGACGACATCATCATATGGCCCACGACCCCTGAGGAGCATGTTTCCCGTCTCCAGCAGGTATTCCGCTGTGTCCATGCCAACGGCCTGAAGCTGAACAGGGCCAGATGTTGCTTTGGCATGGCGACACTCAAGTTCCGAGGTGACCAGATCCGTGAGCGTGCGCCCGGACACAGACAAGGTCAAGGCCATCGCAGCCATGAAGGTCCCGGAAGACAAGAAGGCGGTGCTGTGCTTCCTGGGATTGGTCAATTTTCTGGGTTCATCCCAAACCTGGCCTCACACACCACGGCCCTATGAAACCTAGTGAAGAAGTCCACTGCCTTTGGGTGGAAGGCAGCCCATTAGGCAGAGTGGAAGGCAGCCCATAAGGCAGAGTGGAAGGCGGCCCATCAGGCAGAGTGGAAGGCAGCCCATCAGGCAGAGTGGAAGGCAGCCCATAAGGCAGAGTGGAAGGCGGCCCATCAGGCAGAGTGGAAGGCAGCCCATCAGGCAGAGTGGAAGGCAGCCCATCAGGCAGAGTGGAAGGCAGCCCATCAGGCAGAGTGGAAGGCAGCCCATCAGGCAGAGTGGAAGGCAGCCCATCAGGCAGAGTGGAAGGCAGCCCATAAGGCAGAGTGGAAGGCGGCCCATCAGGCAGAGTGGAAGGCAGCCCATCAGGCAGAGTGGAAGGCAGCCCATCAGGCAGAGTGGAAGGCAGTCCATCAGGCAGAGTGGAAGGCAGCCCATCAGGCAGAGTGGAAGGCAGCCCATCAGGCAGAGTGGAAGGCAGCCCATCAGGCAGAGTGGAAGGCAGTCCATCAGGCAGAGTGGAAGGCAGCCCATCAGGCAGAGTGGAAGGCAGCCCATCAGGCAGAGTGGAAGGCAGCCCATAAGGCAGAGTGGAAGGCAGCCCATCAGGCAGAGTGGAAGGCAGCCCATCAGGCAGAGTGGAAGGCAGCCCATCAGGCAGAGTGGTTGGAGCTGAAAGCCAAGCTCACCACTGCACCTGCCTTGGCATTTTCGACCCAGACAGGGAGACGAAGATCTCGACAGATGTGAGCCAGGATGGCATCGGTACGGTGCTGCTTCAACGCGATGACACTTCATCCTGGGCACCGGTAGCCTGTGCATCGAGGGCCATGACGCCCATCGAAACCAGGTATGCGCAAATAGAGAAGGAATGCCTGGGCCTTCTCACTGGCATTCTCACGTTTCACAACAATGTCTACGGCCTGCCGACAATCACTGTCGAGACGGGTCATAGGCCTCTGGTCCGCATCATAGTATTCACAGTGCAGAAGGTGGCCATTCGGCCCATCAAGTCTGCATCGGCTCTTGGAACGAGCATCCTACCCAAGGTCAACACCTCCACCCTATCCCCATAACCCAGTAACCCCACCCAACACGAAGGGCAACTTTGGACACTAAGGGCAATTTAGCATGGCCAATCCACCTAACCTGCACATCTTTGGACTGTGGGAGGAAACCGGAGCACCCGGAGGAAACCCACGCACACACGGGGAGGATGTGCAGACTCCGCACAGACAGTGACCCAAGCCGGACTTGAACCTGGGACCCAGGAGCTGTGAAGCCATTGTGCTATCCACCATGCTACCGTGCTGTCCATAAATTATCCACATTATCCACAAGGACCTGAACGACATGACGCCTCGGTTGCAGCGCACCCTCCTCAAACTTAGTGTACACACCTGGCAAGGAGCTCATCATCGCTGATACATTGTCCCGCTCCATCATCGCTGATACATTGTCCCGCTCCATCATCGCTGATACATTGTCCCACTCCATCATCGCTGATACATTGTCCCACTCCATCATCGCTGATACATTGTCCCACTCCATCATCGCTGATACATTGTCCCACTCCATCATCGCTGATACATTGTCCCACTCCATCATCGCTGATACATTGTCCCGCTCCATCATCGCTGATACATTGTCCCACTCCATCATCGCTGATACATTGTCCCACTCCATCATCGCTGATACATTGTCCCACTCCATCATCGCTGATACATTGTCCCACTCCATCATCGCTGATACATTGTCCCACTCCATCATCGCTGATACATTGTCCCGCTCCATCATCGCTGATACATTGTCCCACTCCATCATCGCTGATACATTGTCCCCGCTCCATCATCGCTGATACATTGTCCCGCTCCATCATCGCTGATACATTGTCCCGCTCCATCATCGCTGATACATTGTCCCGCTCCATCATCGCTGATACATTGTCCCGCTCCATCATCGCTGATACATTGTCCCGCTCCATCATCGCTGATACATTGTCCCGCTCCATCATCGCTGATACATTGTCCCACTCCATCATCGCTGATACATTGTCCCACTCCATCATCGCTGATACATTGTCCCACTCCATCATCGCTGATACATTGTCCCGCTCCATCATCGCTGATACATTGTCCCACTCCATCATCGCTGATACATTGTCCCACTCCATCATCGCTGATACATTGTCCCACTCCATCATCGCTGATACATTGTCCCGCTCCATCATCGCTGATACATTGTCCCAGCTCCATCATCGCTGATACATTGTCCCGCTCCATCATCGCTGATACATTGTCCCACTCCATCATCGCTGATACATTGTCCCGCTCCATCATCGCTGATACATTGTCCCACTCCATCATCGCTGATACATTGTCCCACTCCATCATCGCTGATACATTGTCCCCTCCATCATCGCTGATACATTGTCCCACTCCATCATCGCTGATACATTGTCCCGCTCCATCATCGCTGATACATTGTCCCACTCCATCATCGCTGATACATTGTCCCAGCTCCATCATCGCTGATACATTGTCCCGCTCCATCATCGCTGATACATTGTCCCGCTCCATCATCGCTGATACATTGTCCCACTCCATCATCGCTGATACATTGTCCCACTCCATCATCGCTGATACATTGTCCCGCTCCATCATCGCTGATACATTGTCCCACTCCATCATCGCTGATACATTGTCCCACTCCATCATCGCTGATACATTGTCCCGCTCCATCATCGCTGATACATTGTCCCACTCCATCATCGCTGATACATTGTCCCACTCCATCATCGCTGATACATTGTCCCGCTCCATCATCGCTGATACATTGTCCCACTCCATCATCGCTGATACATTGTCCCACTCCATCATCGCTGATACATTGTCCCACTCCATCATCGCTGATACATTGTCCCACTCCATCATCGCTGATACATTGTCCCGCTCCATCATCGCTGATACATTGTCCCGCTCCATCATCGCTGATACATTGTCCCACTCCATCATCGCTGATACATTGTCCCGCTCCATCATCGCTGATACATTGTCCCACTCCATCATCGCTGATACATTGTCCCACTCCATCATCGCTGATACATTGTCCCGCTCCATCATCGCTGATACATTGTCCCACTCCATCATCGCTGATACATTGTCCCGCTCCATCATCGCTGATACATTGTCCCACTCCATCATCGCTGATACATTGTCCCGCTCCATCATCGCTGATACATTGTCCCACTCCATCATCGCTGATACATTGTCCCGCTCCATCATCGCTGATACATTGTCCCACTCCATCATCGCTGATACATTGTCCCGCTCCATCATCGCTGATACATTGTCCCGCTCCATCATCGCTGATACATTGTCCCACTCCATCATCGCTGATACATTGTCCCGCTCCATCATCGCTGATACATTGTCCCGCTCCATCATCGCTGATACATTGTCCCGCTCCATCATCGCTGATACATTGTCCCACTCCATCATCGCTGATACATTGTCCCACTCCATCATCGCTGATACATTGTCCCGCTCCATCATCGCTGATACATTGTCCCGCTCCATCATCGCTGATACATTGTCCCGCTCCATCATCGCTGATACATTGTCCCGCTCCATCATCGCTGATACATTGTCCCACTCCATCATCGCTGATACATTGTCCCAGCTCCATCATCGCTGATACATTGTCCCGCTCCATCATCGCTGATACATTGTCCCACTCCATCATCGCTGATACATTGTCCCGCTCCATCATCGCTGATACATTGTCCCACTCCATCATCGCTGATACATTGTCCCACTCCATCATCGCTGATACATTGTCCCACTCCATCATCGCTGATACATTGTCCCGCTCCATCATCGCTGATACATTGTCCCGCTCCATCATCGCTGATACATTGTCCCACTCCATCATCGCTGATACATTGTCCCGCTCCATCATCGCTGATACATTGTCCCGCTCCATCATCGCTGATACATTGTCCCGCTCCATCATCGCTGATACATTGTCCCACTCCATCATCGCTGATACATTGTCCCACTCCATCATCGCTGATACATTGTCCCGCTCCATCATCGCTGATACATTGTCCCACTCCATCATCGCTGATACATTGTCCCGCTCCATCATCGCTGATACATTGTCCCCTCCATCATCGCTGATACATTGTCCCACTCCATCATCGCTGATACATTGTCCCACTCCATCATCGCTGATACATTGTCCCGCTCCATCATCGCTGATACATTGTCCCACTCCATCATCGCTGATACATTGTCCCGCTCCATCATCGCTGATACATTGTCCCACTCCATCATCGCTGATACATTGTCCCGCTCCATCATCGCTGATACATTGTCCCACTCCATCATCGCTGATACATTGTCCCACTCCATCATCGCTGATACATTGTCCCCTCCATCATCGCTGATACATTGTCCCGCTCCATCATCGCTGATACATTGTCCCCTCCATCATCGCTGATACATTGTCCCACTCCATCATCGCTGATACATTGTCCCGCTCCATCATCGCTGATACATTGTCCCACTCCATCATCGCTGATACATTGTCCCACTCCATCATCGCTGATACATTGTCCCGCTCCATCATCGCTGATACATTGTCCCACTCCATCATCGCTGATACATTGTCCCGCTCCATCATCGCTGATACATTGTCCCACTCCATCATCGCTGATACATTGTCCCGCTCCATCATCGCTGATACATTGTCCCACTCCATCATCGCTGATACATTGTCCCCTCCATCATCGCTGATACATTGTCCCGCTCCATCATCGCTGATACATTGTCCCGCTCCATCATCGCTGATACATTGTCCCACTCCATCATCGCTGATACATTGTCCCGCTCCATCATCGCTGATACATTGTCCCACTCCATCATCGCTGATACATTGTCCCGCTCCATCATCGCTGATACATTGTCCCACTCCATCATCGCTGATACATTGTCCCACTCCATCATCGCTGATACATTGTCCCACTCCATCATCGCTGATACATTGTCCCGCTCCATCATCGCTGATACATTGTCCCGCTCCATCATCGCTGATACATTGTCCCACTCCATCATCGCTGATACATTGTCCCGCTCCATCATCGCTGATACATTGTCCCGCTCCATCATCGCTGATACATTGTCCCACTCCATCATCGCTGATACATTGTCCCACTCCATCATCGCTGATACATTGTCCCGCTCCATCATCGCTGATACATTGTCCCACTCCATCATCGCTGATACATTGTCCCGCTCCATCATCGCTGATACATTGTCCCGCTCCATCATCGCTGATACATTGTCCCACTCCATCATCGCTGATACATTGTCCCACTCCATCATCGCTGATACATTGTCCCGCTCCATCATCGCTGATACATTGTCCCACTCCATCATCGCTGATACATTGTCCCGCTCCATCATCGCTGATACATTGTCCAGCTCCATCATCGCTGATACATTGTCCCGCTCCATCATCGCTGATACATTGTCCCGCTCCATCATCGCTGATACATTGTCCCACTCCATCATCGCTGATACATTGTCCCGCTCCATCATCGCTGATACATTGTCCCACTCCATCATCGCTGATACATTGTCCCGCTCCATCATCGCTGATACATTGTCCCACTCCATCATCGCTGATACATTGTCCCGCTCCATCATCGCTGATACATTGTCCCCTCCATCATCGCTGATACATTGTCCCACTCCATCATCGCTGATACATTGTCCCACTCCATCATCGCTGATACATTGTCCCACTCCATCATCGCTGATACATTGTCCCACTCCATCATCGCTGATACATTGTCCCGCTCCATCATCGCTGATACATTGTCCCGCTCCATCATCGCTGATACATTGTCCCGCTCCATCATCGCTGATACATTGTCCCACTCCATCATCGCTGATACATTGTCCCACTCCATCATCGCTGATACATTGTCCCACTCCATCATCGCTGATACATTGTCCCACTCCATCATCGCTGATACATTGTCCCGCTCCATCATCGCTGATACATTGTCCCACTCCATCATCGCTGATACATTGTCCCACTCCATCATCGCTGATGCATTGTCCCACTCCATCATCGCTGATACATTGTCCCACTCCATCATCGCTGATACATTGTCCCGCTCCATCATCGCTGATACATTGTCCCACTCCATCATCGCTGATACATTGTCCCACTCCATCATCGCTGATACATTGTCCCGCTCCATCATCGCTGATACATTGTCCCACTCCATCATCGCTGATACATTGTCCCGCTCCATCATCGCTGATACATTGTCCCACTCCATCATCGCTGATACATTGTCCCGCTCCATCATCGCTGATACATTGTCCCACTCCATCATCGCTGATACATTGTCCCGCTCCATCATCGCTGATACATTGTCCCGCTCCATCATCGCTGATACATTGTCCCACTCCATCATCGCTGATACATTGTCCCACTCCATCATCGCTGATACATTGTCCCACTCCATCATCGCTGATACATTGTCCCGCTCCATCATCGCTGATACATTGTCCCACTCCATCATCGCTGATACATTGTCCCGCTCCATCATCGCTGATACATTGTCCCACTCCATCATCGCTGATACATTGTCCCACTCCATCATCGCTGATACATTGTCCCACTCCATCATCGCTGATACATTGTCCCACTCCATCATCGCTGATACATTGTCCCACTCCATCATCGCTGATACATTGTCCCACTCCATCATCGCTGATACATTGTCCCACTCCATCATCGCTGATACATTGTCCCACTCCATCATCGCTGATACATTGTCCCGCTCCATCATCGCTGATACATTGTCCCGCTCCATCATCGCTGATACATTGTCCCGCTCCATCATCGCTGATACATTGTCCCACTCCATCATCGCTGATACATTGTCCCACTCCATCATCGCTGATACATTGTCCCAGCTCCATCATCGCTGATACATTGTCCCACTCCATCATCGCTGATACATTGTCCCACTCCATCATCGCTGATACATTGTCCCGCTCCATCATCGCTGATACATTGTCCCACTCCATCATCGCTGATACATTGTCCCGCTCCATCATCGCTGATACATTGTCCCACTCCATCATCGCTGATACATTGTCCCACTCCATCATCGCTGATACATTGTCCCACTCCATCATCGCTGATACATTGTCCCGCT